>NC_060156.1:7080372-7118774 GCF_021292245.1 Micropterus dolomieu | reverse complement strand
ACATAAAAAAGCAAGACTACAGTTTGCCAAAATGTACTTGAGTAAGCCAAAATCCTTCTGGGAAAACGTCTTGTGGACAGATGAGACCAAGATAGAGCTTTTTGGTAAAGCACATCATTCTACTGTTTACCAAAAACGGAATGAGGCCTACAAAGAAAAGAACACAGTACCTACAGTCAAATATGGTGGAGGTTCAAAGATGTTTTGGGGTTGTTTTGCTGCCTCTGGCACTTGGAAGGCATCATGAAATCTGAGAATTACCATAGGATTTTGGGTCGCAATGTAGGGCCCAGTGTCAAAAAGCTGGGTTTGCGTCCGAGATCGTGGGTCTTCCAGCAGGACAATGACCCCAAACATACTTCAAAAAGCACACAGAAATGGATGGCAACAAAGCGCTGGAGAGTGCTGAAGTGGCTAGCAATGAGTCCAGATCTAAATCCCATTGAACACCTGTGGAGAGATCTTAAAATTGCTGTTGGGAAAAGGCGCCCTTCCAATATGAGAGACCTGGAGCAGTTTGCAAAGGAAGAGTGGTCCAAAATTCCGGGTGAGAGGTGTAAGAAGCTTATTGATGCTTATAGGAAGCGATTGATTTCAGTTATTTTTTCCAAAGGGTGTACAACCAAATATGAAGTTAAGGGTAACAATAATTTTGTCCAGCACATTTTTGGAGTTTTATGTGCAATTATGTCCAATGTGCTTTTTTGCCTTCTTTTTTTTGTTTGGTTCCAATACACACAAGGGGAATAAACAAGTGTATAGCAAAACATGTGTTAATGCAATACTTTTCTGTGAAAAATATAAATTTCAGGGGTGCCAACACTTTTGGCCATGACTGTATGTGGGCTATGTCACACCAACACCAAAGAAAATAAGAAACAATTTATTCTGTTGAATCTGTAGAATCTATTCTGTTATATTTCACTGTATACCTTATAGCCTACTGCTTGCTACAGACCTTTGTGAGTAAAAAGTCAGTGGTGTGAGGCACCGCAGCAAAGGGGAAGATGCACATTTGAGTGTATATATGCCACCTGATCTCCACAATAATAGGCAGGTTGTGGTGAGCTAGGCGTCCACTGTTAAATGATAACACTGGATGCATTTTTACCATGTAACTGACAAAATCCAGCTCGTAGCTTGGCGGGCCACTCCAATCACGGGCCCCAGTGCAGCTACACTGTCTGCACTGTCTATACGCCCCTGCCTTGGTCACTGCCCACTAAATGTGACCCTTTATTATGACCATACGCTATACAAACTGAGATTTTTAATACACACTTTTTTTTTCAACATCCTGCAGGACTTGCAGGAGTTTGTGGATGGCTCAGGAGACGACGGCTTTATTGTCTTTACCCTGGGCTCACTGGTGTCCAGCATGCCTGAGGAGATCGCTAAACGGTTCTTTGATGCCTTTCGGCAAATTCCTCAAAGGGTAACAATAACCTCAGCAGATGAAATCACTTTATATAATACAATCAGTCTATGCAAACAACTCCACTGATGACATTTGTTAGACATCTATTCATTATCTTTAAATAAATCACAGAAGTTTCTAACTACTCTAGCACAGAAAACATTTAATGATTAGCCAGAGATTTTGCACTCAGCATATATGCTAAAGCCCTAATCAGTTTGAACCATAGGACTTTGTCCCCAGCCTTAGTAAAACATGCTAAGCTTTCTATTCATTACATACGTTCAAAAAGAAGATTCATTCATGTTTCAGGTTGTGTGGAGATACACTGGAGTCCTACCAGAAGATGTACCCAAGAACGTCAGAATCATGAAATGGTTACCTCAGAATGATCTCCTAGGTATTTTTAGTTTTATTCAGAATGTATGAGACTCTATCATGTCATAAATGATGTTATAAATCATACCATTCAGACTAATCAAATGTATAGTAACTGTGGCTGTTCCTGTGCTCTTCAGCCCATCCCAAAGCAAAAGTCTTCATCACACACGGAGGCACCCACGGTATCTACGAGGGTATTTGTAACGCTGTACCCATGTTGATGTTTCCACTGTTTGGGGACCAGGGGGACAACGTGCATCGCATGGTGACCCGCGGTGTTGCAGAGAAACTCGCCATTTATGAGGTGACAACTGAAAAACTATTGGCCGCGCTAAATAAAATCATCCATGACAAAAGGTAAGCCAACTGGATGTTAATTAAAGAGAATATTCACTCGGTTATGTGGGGAAATCATAAAATTCACTAAAAAAGAAAAAGATGCAAATTATAGGTGCCCTGTGGCGTTTTCATGTAAACCAACAACATTTATGTTTACATTCAGGGTTACTCAACAAAATAATAATTATGTGCATCCATAAGCTCTAAGAAATGTAAAGCATTTCCTGTTTTTTAAACATGTGGCATCCATGTTTACTAGCTTCCCGTCTTCTTCTTCAGTCTTTGCGGGCACACTGCTTAATTTCTTGGCACTTTACCATCACTTACAGATCTGTGGAATAGTGTGAAACACATAAACCAAACTAGGAATTAACTCAAAACTGTCAAAAACTCCACAGGGAACCGACAATAATGTAAGAAAAGACTACACAAAAAAGTCTGCAGACATTAAATCCAAGGAAAAGAATTTCTTCCTTTTTACGAGTTTATACTGAAACACATTTCATAGTGCAAGCAGCTAAACAAACTCTTTTCTAAAATAATTAATGGCAAAAATGTTTTTTAATTGTAGCCTAGTTTGTAAAGATTGTCAGGGTGCATTTAATAACCTTTAATCTAAATAGTTACCGATGTGGTATTGCTTCATCTTATTTTACACATTTATATTGTAAACATATTTTACTTTATATTGTTAACATATTTTAATGTTACGGTCTGTGAGAATATAGCCTACTGTAGGTCTTGTGGTGGTTAAGACTGGATATCACACTATTAACTTTTCTAAAAATGATTTCTCCCCAGTTACAAAGAGAAGATAGTCACGCTGTCTCAAATACACCTGGACCGTCCGGTTGAGCCTTTGGAACTGGCTGTTTTCTGGACTGAGTTCGTCATGAGACACAAAGGAACCCCACACCTACGGGTAGCTGCACATGACTTGAACTTGATTCAGTACCATAGCTTGGATGTCATAAGCTTTTTGGTCATCATTTTCTTTACTGTTCTGTGGGTAACACTCAAATGCTGCTTGTTTTGCACCCGCAAGTGTTGCAGAAAGGAGACTACAAAGAGAAAGCAATCGTAGTGTTTGTAATGCAACATTCAATAGGTTTTAGGAGGTTGAAACACTGCAATGACATTTAAACTTATGTACTGTGTGTGTGTGTGTGTGTGTGTGTGTGTGTACAGTACTAAGTGTAAAATCTCAGATATAGTGTCATTAATGCAATATGTCTTTAACATATGTATATCTGGCAATGACTGAATGAAATTATCCCCTGGAAACAAATAAAATTATTTTAACTTTGTCATGGATTTATTTGAATACCCTTTAGATTACCAGATAACTGATTACTAGATACCATTTCTCACTTTGAAGTTTTTACACCAAGTGAACTCCTTCGATGTCCAGCCCTCTGTGTGAGATAGTTTTACTGGCTGCAGGAGTCCATTTTGGTTACTTTGTTTATTTTAGTTTCTTTCCCTATTGTTTATGTACAATGTCCTACAAATTGTACAGCCTTTTACAAGCTTTGCTTGTAATTAAGCTCTTTAGGCAATATAATCCCCTTCATCAGCCATATTGGAGGTCCACAGCTCTTGGCGAGATTACAAATAACAGCTGATTACATTTCTGAATTTAAGCCACAAAAGTTGATGTCTCAACAGTAACTATGAGACAATATTTCTGTTCAGCTTGTAACCAGTCAGTGAGCAAAAGTGAAATTATGTTTCATCTTGGATTCTACCTGGGTTGAGTTGAGTTCTATTAAATAGGCCTGCACTCTGTTGGAGTAAGTTGTGTTTGTTGAGGTAAACTAGGAGAATACATCAGATGAGATTGCATGCAGAGACATGAAAACATGTTTCTCCAGTTTGTCATTATACATCAGAAAACAAAACTGGTGAATGGTTGAAAAATAAAGCCAATTTGGGTTTTCATGAAACTATAGGAGCAAAATTTGACAAATATTAAAGGAGGGCGGAGGCAGAATACAGGGCAAAGTTGTATCATTTTTGGTGAATCTCTTTTGCTGGAAAGACTGAATAATTATACGATGTCATTTCTTATCTTCACCTAATCTTACTGGCTGTACTGTGTGGTCTTATTTTGTCCCTCACCTGCAGACAAATATACAGACAGCTATCTAGTCTCAAAATTAAATTGTTTTCTTTTTTTTCGTTTGAGCTCACTGTCATTACACCTTGTTTTTATTCTTTAATATGAAAACTGCAAATTGTACTTTAGACCATTTCTTTTGTCACTGAGACTCTGTCAGCAGGGTACTAACTAAACAGTACCCGACTTTAAAACACGGGCCGCAGTTGTATCTAGGGGGCCATCCTAATTCTTGCACAGATTAGAAATAGACGAAATGAGGACTGACTGTCAAAGATCCCTGCCTTCCCCTCATCAATGGTTCAATTGCAAATCCACCAGAGACATTTGTGTTTCTGGGAAATGTTGAGACCAACAACCTTAAATTACACGAGGGTAGTTTTCTAAGGAGCTCTGCCTCATCAAGATGGCCCCACAAAAGTGTCACCCCCATCTGTAAAGTAATGTGTACGGTGGACTTAAATTACAAGTGTGAAAGGCTTCATCCAACTCTCAATAACCTAGAACCCGACCTAAACATTTAAAATATAGTTTTTAAATGTGAGTTGATATATTTTTAATTTACAGGATCGCAATCCCTGGAAACATTAACATGTTACAGTACTAGAAGTAAGGTAAGTATGCAAAATGAGGGGCTAATGTGTATGTTAGGAACACAAAAAGCCTTTAGCTCCATCTACTGTTCAGTAGACACAATTGCATGTGCTTTATGAGGTTCACAGCTCCCTTGTAAAGTCATTGCTGTTTTGTTTTTTTCCCCTCCATCTATCCATTATCTATACCTGCTTATCAATACAGGGAACCTTGGTGACAGTGCTAACCACTGTTTTTTTGTTTCGTGTGTTTAAGAATACTCAAGCCTTGATAGTTAGCCTAAAACCACTTGAGCTCTTTTAAAAAAAATTGAATTAGACGATGAGGGTAAAGGCCAGTATAATGAGGGGTGTGTGTGTGTGTGTGTGTGCATAGGTCAGCGTGTGAGGTGTGACTTTGTTCGCAATGTGGTAAATGTGGCCTCGATACACAGTTTTCCACTCTACCTTTTTTAGGCAATAGGAAATAGATGCTACAAATAGACGGGACCTAAACAACCGCTAATGGCACAACCGAATTAAAACTTTCCAAAGATGCCTTTTCAGAATTCATTATCATCAAATCATTATTTTTGTTTTGCTGTAGCACACAAGCATAATCCCACATGTAGAAGCACAAGGAGATATACAGTGTATAATACAGTGAAGTGCTTCACATTTAGACTGTTGATGATTTGACCACGTCATTTAACAATTTATTTAAACAAAAATGACAACTTGACAGTTTTATCTGGTTTTATTAAAGGGTCTCACTTATGCTCCAGTAAAGAAGGGGAAAAAAGTTGTGATGGCGTCTCTTCTGTGCTAGAATGATTTTGACACCCTGCCCACAAAGTTTCCGTTGTAGCAGTTGGAAGCTTGACTACAAAAGGTGGTACAGGGGAGCGCTGTCAGCCACTGTTCAGCTTTTACTTCCATACAGCAACCATGATTCATACATACTTCACTATATTTTTCTTTCAGCTGCTCTCCCTCACTGGTAAGATGAAGTAAAATTCCTTTCAGAAGTATTGCTAGAGGAGTGACTATAAATAAACGTTATAATAATAGCAGTTTTTAAAGGATCACAGCTGATTTTTAAAGAAGTCTCTTAAATTGCAACAGATTGAGTTGGAATTAATAATATCTCCTTTTTCTTTTTTCATTCTGGAACAACACCAATGATTTTGCTGTTGAGGAATTTGTAGTCTGTGTATTATTTAACCATCTCTCTTCGTGTAAGGGGCTTCTGAGAGCGGCATAGTGGGTGGTAAGGTTGCAAAGCCTCATTCCAGACCCTACATGGCTTCACTCCAGTTTCGTGGACACCATTCATGTGGTGGGATACTTATTCGGGAGGACTTTGTTCTAACTGCAGCACACTGCAAAGGGTGAGTTTATTATGCATCAATGCAGAATCACAGAGCGTCAAGGTTACCTTTTTGGATGTCACAATGAATTAACAAGATAATGGGGACTAATTCTGTGGACTTTAATAATTGTTTTATTCCCATAACTGATTTATTGTTAATAACTTTTAATAGCTTTCACTTTTAAAAATGTAATGTTGTTTCAATGATATATCATAGTACAAACTTTGTCATGGCCTGGGGTTCGAGAAAAAGATTAAAAACTTAAATATGGTTGTAGTAGACTTTCTAATCAATGTTTGTGCTAAATATAATAAAAAGTATAAAATAAAAGTATACTTTTACATTATGTGTTCCCTTGTTTGTCAGAAATGAGCCCATGACGGTGGTACTTGGAGCACATGACATTAGCAAGAAGGAGAAAAGCCAGCAATCTATCAAAGTGGCTGCGTACCATCAGCATCCGGAATACACAGGAAATTTCAATTATGACATTATGTTACTTAAGGTAAAAAAAAAAAAATCTACTTCTCTATAAAAGGGTTTTGTACAATGTAGTCATCTCAGTTAATTTTTTTCTTTTTTGTCCTCCGTAGTGTTTAAATTGCACAACGTGATTCACACATTTCGCACTGATGCTGTGGGGGTGAACTGCTTTACCAAAAAAATCATTGTTGCTTTAAGAGAACATAAGCACACATTGAAATGTCTAACAGATGGGTCAGCTGTTTCATGAAATACACTGCAAAATAACAAAGCAAATTATAACAGCTGTGATTTACAGTTCTACCCTCTTCTCTTTTACAGCTAAAAACCAAAGCCAAACTGAATAAGTACGTGAAAGCCATTGGACTACCTAAGAAAGATGGGAAAATCCCAGCCAACATTAACTGTGCCGTTGCGGGCTGGGGCAGAACCGGACACAATAAGCCTCCCTCAAATGTACTGAAGGAGACCACAGAGAAGATGCAATTCAGCTTTGAGTGCAAAAATATATGGCAAAAGTACTTTGATACTGATAACATGATATGCACCAAATTTAACAAAAAGAGGGGAGGGCTTTGCCAGGTAATCAACAAATAAGTAACCAAACATTACATACAACAAAGTACATCAATAATGCTGCAAACATGGAAAAAAACGGTTTCCTTTATTCATGAAAAATCAAGTACAAACTAATCAATCAAGCCTTTTTGTTGCCTTTTTCCTAGGGTGATTCCGGTGGACCACTTATCTGCAACACGAAGCCTCAGGGTATAACAGCTTTCACCCTTAAATCTGATTGTGATAATCCCAAGTATCCCCATGTCTTCACTAAAGTTCATTTCTTTCTCCCCTGGATTAAGACAGTGATGCAGAAAGTGGGGAATGTTACATCAGCTACCATTTAGAGGCCAAAAATACTGCCCTTTCTGCACTTGCTTACTGAATAACATGGCATAGAAAATCAAACAACACTTAGAACTCTTATGGTCTTAGTTAAAAAAAAAAAAGATTAATGAAGCTGGTATATATGATTGTATTACATGTGAGGGGAAAAAACACAACTGATTGTATTTTTTTTATAATTAAAAACTGTGAAATTGGG
Organism: Micropterus dolomieu; assembly: GCF_021292245.1. Taxonomy (NCBI): domain Eukaryota; kingdom Metazoa; phylum Chordata; class Actinopteri; order Centrarchiformes; family Centrarchidae; genus Micropterus; species Micropterus dolomieu. Next base: position 7,110,988 of record NC_060156.1, on the reverse strand, counting down.
TATTTTATCACCAAATCTCATTAAACATAAATATAGCATGTGTCTATGTCCTTTTGTATCATCTTGCTAAAGCATGTCTCTATGCAATATAGAAAGTATGTCAGTGAGTGTGATGGTTTACTTGTGGTGTAAAAGCCAGCAGGCATTACCATACCACAGACCACTGCTGTCAGTCATAGTGCAAACTTTTGAAGTTGAACCGTTTTCTGTCTGTAAACCCCGTCATCTGCAGAGAAAGTGAAAGAAATGTACTATTTTAAAAGGAGCAGTTCACCTTGAAATGAAATTTTAATCCTCGTAACCCACAACTGAATTCTGATTTTCAGGTGAAACTTTCCTCTAACCAAAATAAACATGACATTGTGATTTCTAATTCTTATAAGATAAATGAAGAATGAAAATGCAAAACTGACCTGACTTGGATCTCTGGTGAAATATCTCTTCTCTATTACCTGTTGAGAGACAGAGAGGTTAAAGTCTTTTTTTAAAAACACAAAACTCACATGCCCATGTACATTGAAAGAGGGAACTTGACTGTCATACTAAATACATACAATTCAAATCCGTTATGACACAATTATACAGGAAATCCATGATAGTCTTATTTCTGTTGAACAAGTGTCCTTACCGACAGTATGTCATGAAAGCTATCATGTCACTTTCTTAAACTTACAGACAAAACTTTACGTTTAACATTTTAAAATAAAATAAAAAGTAACTGGGCCTACGTGACAAAGTCAAAGTTGTCATTTTGGAATGTTACATAATGTTCCCATTGAAATTAAATTAAAACAGACTGTGATTTGAGCACTGCCATACCAAAATATTGTTAATTAATTAATAAATTAATGTAAAAATAAGCAGCTATTAAATACATTTACTCATTTGGCAGACGCTTTTATCCAAAGTGACTTACAGTTGAGGAAAAACATACAAGCATCAACAGAGCATCAAATACAGATCTACAACTGACAAAACATACTAGTAAGAGTAATAGCCTACACAATATACACACACAGAGGTACAGACAGTAAAGGTGATGTTGCTATAGACTAAATGAAAAATGGTACAGATATATACAGTAATGTTTATGATAATAATCCTAATGTTAATGATTATAATAACAATACTTTAAGAGTTAACAAAAAAGTGCAATCAATACAAAATAATTGTAAGGGGATAGAAGAACACGAGCACAGGAAGTGCATGTTAGAGGTTAAGAGTTAGAGGTGTTATAAGAGGAAGTGTTCTCGGAAGAGATGAGTTTTCAAGAGCTTCTTGAAGTTAAGAGAGGGACGCCCCTGCTCTGATGGCGTGTGGTAGCTCGTTCCACCATCGTGGTGTCACAGATGAGAGCAGCCGGGACTGGGATTGCTTTGTGTGAAGGGATGGCAGAGGAGCGTAGCGGCCGAGAAGGAACATAAGTTTGTATTATGGAGTTTAGGTAGATGAGTGCAGACCCAGTGGTCACTCTGTATGCAAGCATTAGTGACTTGAATTTTATTCGGGAGGCCACAGGGAGCCAGTGTAGGTCACTCAGTAATGGAGTGACATGAGTCCTTTTGGGCTGATCAAAAATCAGACGCACTGCTGCGTTCTGAACCATTTGTAGGGGTTTCACCGCACAAGCTGGAAGACCTGCTAGGAGGGCATTGAGTCGAGGCGAGAGGTAACCATGGCCTGTACCAGAAGCTGGGTGACATCCTGAGTGAGGTAGGGCCTGATTTTCCTTATGTTGTATAGAGAAAAGTTTTGTTATGGTGGATAGATTGCTTAGCTGGAATGACTAAGAGTTCAGTCTTAGAAATGTTTAGTGGGCAGTGGGAGGAGGATAATTGTCCTTGCCACAAAACATTTTAGGAACTCCCCAAGAGGTAGGATTCAAACCACAGGAGTGCTTTACTCGAGATGCCCATTGCTGAGAGAGCGGATAGCAGGATCCTGTGGTTGACTGTGTCAAAGGCAGCTGATAGGTCAAGAACCGAGGATTGAGCTGCAGCTTTATCTGACCTTAGGGCTTCTGTTATAGACAAGAGAGCAGTTTCAGTAGAGTGGGCACTCCAGACTGGTATGGATCTAGGAGGTCATTCCATGAGAGGAATTCTGAGACCTGTTTGAATACTGCCCGTTCAATAGTTTTGGATAAAAATGGTAGAAGAAACAATGGCCAATAGTTCTCAACTTAAGTTGGGTCAAGTAAGGGCTTTTTGAGCAAGGGTGTGACCACGCTGAAGAAATGTAAATGTTTACGTATAAATAACCTCCTCTGCTTACTGCATCAATTGTCAAGTCAGTCTCTGCTCAAACAGAAAATAACTGCACATCGCATTACAGAACTCTCGGTTTCTCACCTTGTCAAAGAACCTGCTAAGCTTCACTGCATTTGATGTGCCTGCAGCAAGGTATCTTGGGTTGGTGCAGTCCTGGGAAAATAGAACAGCACTTCAGCTACAAACCTCAACGAAAGCGAGTCTTTTCTTTCTCAACTGAAATTTTAAAACTGTATGTGCAGAATGTGATTTAAGCTTCTTTTAAATTGTTCTGATGGCATGTGTTTTTGTTTGTACAAACAACCCCTGTGAAGATTTTCCATGTATTGTTGTGATGCCATGGTGGCTTCTTTAATACTACCACTCGGTGTCATCAATGTTAGGGATTTTTCAAATCATAAAACAGGGCCTAGGTATGTTACTATAGATGTCTTTCATTTTCTTTTTTTGTGAAAGATTACAACACAGAGATTTTACTTTGCTGCTGGGTGATCAACCCATAAAGAAACTTGCAGAGATTAGCTGCTACATCACAAGTATGTCACAAGCAAGTTTATATTAGTAAAATAACCACCATTCAACAAAAAAAGTGATTTGTGTCTCATATCCTTGAAGCTTGTATGAATAGGATAATTAAAAAAATTTGAGCATATAAGGCTCTCTAGCTCCGCCCATTCTATTTATAAAGCTACAAGATATACTTTTTGTAATAGAACACTTCAATTAAAACATTACAGATTTGCAGGTGAAATCATTCAAACATTAAATTGACTTCACAGAAACTGATCTAAATGTTTTCTACACAAAATGAGAGTGGGTTTAGGGGTAATATTAGTTAGTTCCACTGCTTTTACAAAAACAATCTGCTTATCATAATCACAACTACAACATTAGCCAATTCCTTACAAACAAATGTAATAATTACATTTACTTTCCATTTCTCTAAGCCACAATGGTCCTGTTGCTGTTCAACTAAATCTTTGAGAGGTGTATGTTACCCTGTCTCTGTTTCGGCATTACACATATCAGCTTCATGTCTGAATAATCCCCTGAAGAACTTTCTGTAAAAAATAAAACTAGCAATCAGACAAGATAACACCACTGAGAGCTTTGCGCTCTCTTTCCACTCAGCTTCAGCTTTTTTTGTAATGCTCGTACAATGTCTTTGTGGGACATTTCTGTAACAGAGACCTATGTTTGAATGTCAAAAACAAATTTGTGGTTATTTTACCACATAAATTAAGTCAGCAGTGTTACAGTTTCTACTTCTGAAAGGGGTTTAAGGTCAGAGCTTGCAGGAATGAAAAAGGTGACATACGAGGTTGATCTCCTCTGCATTGAAGTCTTCAGACAGGAAGGCCGTCCGAGTGAGAACTTCATTGCGTTTGTTTTCTGGGATCTGGTCAAACTTTGTGCCAATCAGCAGCAAAGGCACTGGGTTCTCAGCAAACTGCTCTCTATCATAGTCACTGCAGGGAGAAAAAGAATAAGACATTAACTTCCCAGTATCCAGCATTTTCAGTCACAATTTAACTTTAACTGTGTCAGTGTGTATCCGTCCATTTTACCCGTTTGAGACGATAACTCCTGTTGGAGAAGAATCCTTGTTTAAAGCTTCTAGTGACCAGCGGTAGACATTCTGAGAGGATTTCTTATTTGTTAAATCGTGTACCAACATAATTCCTGGGGAAAAAAAGAGAGAAAGAAAATAACTAAATTATAGCAACCCTAATGTTTTCAGAGTTTTTAAACAGTCATATAAAATCATCATTACCATTAACTGAATTGTAGAAGACAGCCCTGGTGCTTTTGATACTGCTGGCACTGCCAACTGATCCTCCAACATCCCAGAGTTCAATGTAGTAGGTTTTTTCCTCTGGGGTTCCCTCCTTATAGTCTTGGACCTGTAGTTGATTGTTTTATTTTGACCATTCAATTATTTAAATCCTCTTAAGCATCTTTAACATGTGATTGTTTAAACATTTCAGCTTTTACAAATGTTATTTTAAAGTTTTTTGTATGAAGTATATATTCTCTAAGGCTAATTTAAAAAAGGTGCCATCATTTCAGATCTTGATGATTTGCAATTCAGGAGGTCTTACCCGTACATCCACGGAGCAACCGACAGTCCATGATGGATTTCCTAACACCTGGTTCTGACATAGCAGATGGACCAAGGAAGACTTGCCCACCCCTGCAAAAGACAAGAAATGTGGGTGGATGGGATCAATGTCTGGTAGATCATCTATGTCTTGATGTTAATGCTGACTGCAAGACAATAAAGACGTGGTTTACTTAAATATGATAACAAGCCTCAAATGAAAAACTGTCAGAGTAACGTATCCATCGTTTTCTGTAAACAAGTAAGAGTTTTTATGTTCGATATTTGGGTGTCTCTTTAAATAGGGAAAATAAAATGCATACTTTTGTGTTGATTCCTCTTAAACTAAGCAGTCTTATTACACTTGGGTCAGAAGTGACCATTGTGATAGTATTATATGTGCAATTACTGTTTATAAATTGAGCATCACGTGCCGATGCAGCGTTACTTTAACCCCGAAATCTCCTGTCGACACAACGTTTAGCTTAATGTTGCTGTATGTCGCAGCAGGTAAACAGGTTTACAGCGCCACTAAAACACTTTCGACAAGAGTCCCTTAAAGATTAAAAGTGTTGCAAAGCGGTGATATTAAACCAGAATGAACAAATGTCTTTCTACATGAGCAGACACGTTCATATGAGTCTAAATTATAGAAATGGTACTAAACTTACCGGAATCTCCTAAGACTAAGACTTTCACCCTGTCAAGAGATGCCATTTTTTGGTGACAGCAGCGTCCCGGAAGAAAACAGTGGAACTCCCGCCCGCAAAGATTGTTTGTCTAATCTGATTGGTTAAAAAAAAAAGTATTCATCAGACGGGAAGGAGAGCCATTCGTCGAAATCTACATCAATCAAGCTTTCTTTGCTTCTATTGGCTGTTGAACGCAAATTTTAAACCTCAGCCATTGGAATTCAAGAAGACCTTCGTAGCCGTTGTGGTTTTATTTCCGGGGTTGTCTCCTCAAAATAAGTCATGAAGCATGCTAGCTAGCTAACCTAGCAGCTAAAACATTCAGAAGTGCGAATGTGTAACGTTACAGTGAGTTTTAGCTGTGTTTGTTAGAGGCAGCGTCAGCGTACTCTGAAATGACTTAACTTGAGGAAACGGTGGTTTTAGCGTGTTGCTGGAACATAAAGAGTATCAGGTAAGGTTTGCGTTAACTGGCTAGTGGTTGTCAGCAAACTGAAGTGTAACGTTAGGTTTAGTGAACGTAAGGTAACAACGCAAGCAAGAAGCAAAAGATAACGAGGTTAACCGATATAACAGTTTATAGCTAACCGTTATCCTCAGGAGTTAAAGCCAATTTGTCTCTGTTTTTTGTCTTTGTTCGAGTTGGCTAACGTTAAGCTAAGTCAGGTTGCCACCATCCAACTGCCAGTTTAGCTAACAGTGTAGTCAGGTCAGGCAGTATTAACCACCACTTTGTATATGTTAGCACAGAGGAACAAGACGTGTTAATTTAAAGGTTGTCCACCACTTAAGAAGAGATATTACGTTTGAGCAAACTCTCCTAAGGGACTTGGGGAGATTATTCAAAATATTATCTCCCTTCATATGTTCCCCAAGTTTATTTGTGCTGCTCATCTTTTAAGTCCCCTTAGATTTACCTAATCTCCCTCCCAAGCTTTGAGTGGTTATGGTTCCCTAGCTACTCATGCTTAATGAAGTCTCTGTTCTCCTAAAGACCCATTAAGATACAATCTCTTCTTCAAGGGTACAATGGCCAAGAAAGGTAGCAGGACAGCAAGTCTGACAATACAGACATAAAACAACACAATCCAAACATCTACCATTTCACCTATACATCCATGCAACAGCAATAGCCCACTATTACAACCAGTACATTAAGACGTCTTCATGCGGATAAAATACACCAATGAAATGCCTGCTCATTTAAAAACATTTACATTCATCTTCAAAAACATCAGTGAAAAGAAATCTCCCCTCTCTCCACAGCAGAAGATGATAGAACCAGAGCTACTCACTGAGGTGCCTGCAGCACTGAAGCGACTAGCCAAGCAGGTTGTAAGGGGTTTCTACGGAGTGGAACATGCCTTGGCCCTGGATGTGCTGATCCGCAACCCATGTGTACGTGAGGAGGACATGCTGGAGCTGCTCAAGTTTGACCGTAAACAGCTGCGCTCGGTACTCAACACCCTGAAGGCAGACAAGTTTGTCAAATGCCGCATGAGAGTGGAGACGGCTCCCGATGGCAAGACAACGCGGCATAACTACTACTTCATCAATTACAGGTGGATAATTTTCTTTTTGCATTTAACAGTGCAGATAATTGACACAGTAACACACAATAACCTCCTCTCCTTATTAATGAGTAGACTTCTGATGTTGGAGGAATAAGAGGTGGATGACACCAGGCCCTCAGTTGTCATTGTCTCATATCAGCAATGTTTGGTTGAACTAAGCCCACAACACTTGTCTGCCAAGATGTTTACTAGCACTTTAAGTACAAAAACAAAAGAAACTACACTTTAAATGACATGTAAGTGATAGTTAGTAGATGCCACACACACTTCATTTAGAAAAGAAATCAAGTATTTTTTCTTTTGTTATCCACATCAAAACGATTTATCGACCCATGTCAATGTTTCATACTATAAAGCTTTACCAACCTGATTTTTCAGGGTACTGGTCAATGTGGTCAAGTATAAATTGGATCACATGCGGCGGCGCATCGAGACAGATGAGCGAGACTCCACCAACCGTGCCTCCTTCCGGTGCCCCTGCTGCTCCTCCACCTTCACTGACCTCGAGGCAAACCAGCTGTTTGATCCCATGACAGGTAAACATTATCATCAGTATGGTCAACACCTTTCACTATAAAGTTGTAAGGTGCAGACACACTTCAGTGTCAGTGCTGCCTGGCAAGGTGGCTGTCTGAAAAAAGGCGATGACAACTCTCTTACAAAGGTTACAGTCAAATAATCGCACTACTGTTGTGCAGTTGTCAGTTTTACTGAAGTATAATACTTGAGTTTGGTAAAAATCGGGGGGGACGGTGCTTCAGACCTAATGGCTTTGTGGTCCTGGTGATAAAGTCCAAAATCCAGATTGTGGCTTCTTGTAACCAGCCTATGTAAAACTGAGTATCGAAACTGTCTGTAAAACTGCCTCATTAGTTAGAATTAACTCCATTCTGGTCTAAATTGGGGATTTCCCTTATTTGTCTAAACTTTTGTAAGTAAGAAGTGGAAAAAGAGTCAAAATCAGTTTAGAATTGAACACTTGGTGATTTAAGTTATTTTTGGAAATGATGTACAACTGTTGAGTTTCTGTTGTCTTAGGAACATTTGAGTGCTTCCATTTAACCTGGGCTGAAAATTGTACTTGAAATCACTTGCTATCACAACAAAAGAAGTAATTTACTTTAAAATCCGATTCTTACCTTGCCTCAATATGAGCTGGCAGATGTCCAAAACTTCTTCTAAATGGCTGTCACTTCACTCACTTATCACTAGGAGTTATCCATTATGTTGTGTTTGATATATGAAGAACAGAAGCGACCAGTTGATTAATATAACCAATGGATGAGCAACTCACTTGAGTCATTAGTGCTTACTCACTTGATTTAGAACCGGGTAGGCCCCTTGAAATCTGTACGGTTGCTGTTTAATCATTTGCAACTTTTAGCAGGTAGATACATACGGTATTCATGTTAACATATAACAATTAAATTCTTTGTCTGTTCTTCCCAGTTTGTTAGAATGAGGTACCATGCTTGCATCATAAGATCTCTCTTAACTTTCACTAAATATTGATTATTTACATTATTTGCCACACACAGATTCACTGATGGGTTTGCTTTGGTCAGGTCCTGGAGTCCACCTGTACTTAACTGCAGCAAGGTGAAAAGTTAAACCACTGGAGGTCAACAAAGACAAGGTTTTCAGGGGGTGTTAAGTTAGTCTTTAAATGCAGTTGCTGCAGAAGCTGAAATAAATGTGGTTGAAATACTTTCAACTTTATGCTGAATGTCAGCTGAATCAATCACTGCTTTAGCTACAAAGAAACATGTTACTGTAAATTTTGGACCAAAACGAGTATTTCTGTGATAACGTAATATACTACGGCCAGTGTGTTGAAGCTTTGGGGTGTTTTTTTTGTTCTGTTTTGCAGTGGAAGAGTATAAACATTTCACACTATGTTCCAGCTTTATAAAACTGAAGTGCCCAGCATCCTAAATTGCCATCACAATGTCCTGTGGAGACCAGTTGTGGAGGAAAGCTGCTATCTACGCATACTTAAAGTAGAAGGCTATAATACTTAGATCTTACTGGTTATTCTACAATAAAAACACAAAAGAATGTGGGTATTAACACATTTTCAGGGATGAGTCGTAAAAAAACTAATTTGAGGAAAGAAAGTGCACAATAGCTCCACATCGGATACATACATTTTAATAGCCAGTGTAAAAGAATTGTAGGAAAAAGTTCCCTTTCCCAGTTACCTGGTACTGTTTTGGGACAGTCAGCGTCTTATGGTGACGCATTTATGATCATGTTGCCAAATTCCTCTGCACTTCGTCTACGTCTCTTATTTCAACATATCAACACATCAACTGGTATCGAATATTGCTGTGGAGGCAGTAACTCTGCACCCTGACAGGGGCTGACAAAAAGAATACCTGGAACTCACACTGTGTTGTTCTGATGGACTGGTTGCTTCTTCAGGGCCAGCAACACTCAGTTTGACCTCACAGGAATGGGAAATGACATTACTAGTCTTCCAGCTCATTCTGACCCACAAAGGAGAGCCGAAAACCTTCCGGCTCAGAATTTTCACACTTTGCTGTGTGATTGTGTCCTCCCCTCTTAGGGCGTTCTGACACATATAGTTTGTTTGCTCTGGTCCAAGTTAGTTGGTAAATTTGGAGCGATTCCCTCTGGTTCGTTGTTGTTTTTTTTTAAAAAATGTTTTTAAATCCATCGAACCAAAATGTATTCTTACAAATCATGCCATGGATGGATATACACACACACACACGTAAAAACAAAACTCTAATATATTTCTCTCTCTCTTACACACACACACACACAAAGCAGACATGGGGTCTGTGCTAACGCTGGAACAGTTCCCATTATTGAAACTGAAATCAGCCAGAGAAGCAGATGGTCGAACATGCCCTTCACTCACTGGTAGGAAGCAAGATGTGTGTGTGTTTCCCAAAGCCCTCTGAAATGCAATGTTTATAAAATTATCCCCAGAAAAAGACCATTGCACTGGAATAAACTATAATTTCTGGCTACATTTGGGAAGACGGTCTGCAGTTTCCTTAACATCAAGGCATCGGCTGCGGTCTAATGGAACAGAAAGTGCAGTTTCTCTAATCTACACTAATACATTTATTTGGAGACTGCTTTTCAGTAGTCTACCAGACTGTGAGCTTATACTGTACATCGTAGCATCACCTGTCTCTTCAGTTGAAAATGGTACTAAAAACTAAAATGTTGTGTTGAAATTATTGTAAATATTGTTGGGGCGAGTAGTAATCACCTGACCAGCAGACATCTTGTATGTACAGAGATTTGACAGTCTTTTACAATTTCATCTTAATACGTATTCCTTGATTTGTAGTACACTTCTTAGCTAGATGCTGAATGGATTGTGGAACTGAGGTATCACAGGATTTGTTACAAATCCACAATGTCAATCATAAAATAGAACATTTATGGTATAAAAGCCCCAAATCACAGCAAAAAGTGTAGTGGTTTATTATTTTTTCATACCATGTGTGATATGCAGTACGTCTGAAAATCATATACACAGTGAGAAAGCACTCATGAAATATCAATTTATTTCAGGGGTTGTGCATGTATGTTAATTGACAAAGTAAAGCTGCAGCAGGCTTCACTTGCCTCAGTTAAGGTCAGTGTTCATTACTCCACTATAAGAAAGAGACTGGGCAAAAATAGCCTGCATGGCAAGTTCCAAGCCGAAAACCACTGCTGAGCAAAAAGAACATAAAGGCTCGTCTCAGTTTTGCCAGAAAACATCTTAATGATCCCCAAGACTTTTGGGAAGATACTCTTTGGAAGGTGTGTGTCCCATTACATGTGGCGTAAAAGCAACACAGCATTTCAGAAAAAGAACATCATCAACAGTAAAATATGGTGGTGGTAGTGTGATGGTCTGGGGCTGTTTTGCTGCTTCAGGACCTGGAAGACTTGTTGTGGTAAATGGAACCATGAATTCTGCTGTCTACCAAAAAAATCCTGAAGGAGAATGTCCGGCCATCTGTTTGTGACTTCAAGCTGAAGCGCACTTGGGTTCTGCAGCAGGACACTGATCCAACACACACCAGCAAGTCCACCTCTGAATGGCTTAAGACTTTGGAGTGGCCTAGTCAAAGTCCTGACCTGAATCCAGTCGAGATGTTGTGGCATGACCTTAAAAAGGGTTTAAGGCTTGAAACCCTCCAATGTGGCTGAATAACAACAAAAGACGAGTGGGCCAAAATTCCTCCACAGTGCTGTAAAAGACTCACTGCCAGTTATCGCAAACGCTTGATTGAGGTTGTTGCTGCTAAGGGGTGCCCAACCAGTTAGTAGGTTTAGGGGACAATCACTTTTTCACACAGGGCCATGTAGGTTAGCATTTTTTTCCCTTAATGAAAACCTTCATTTAAAAACTGCATTTTGTATTTACTTGTGTTATCTTTGTCTAATATTACAATTTGTTTGATGTTCTAAAACATTTCAGTGTGACAAACTGTCAAAAAAAAAAAAGACATCAGGAAGGGGCAACCACTTTTTCACACCACTTGTACATCATTCTTAACGGTCTATGGAAAAACATGCCCACACACTTTGTAAACTACAGCACATTTCCAACTATGCTCATTTCTGCAAGTGGTTTTTGCATAAAGTTAGTTTATAGCCATATACTACAAGCAATGCAGGCATGCCCCAAGTTTGTGGTTGCACGGTATCTCGGTATCACGGTATGCTCCAGCAAGGTAAGTTACCTGAACATCCTATCTTGTTTTAAACAGAGATCTTTCCCAACCCACAGGTACATTTCGCTGCACCTTCTGCCAAACAGAAGTAGAAGAGGATGAGTCCATCTGTCCTGATGCCAGGACACAGGTGGCACGCTTCAATGAGCAGATCGAACCCATCTACGCACTGCTACGTGAGACCGAAGATGTTAACTTGTCCCATGACCTGCTGGAGCCTGAGCCTACTGAGATCCCTGCCCTCAAACAGAGGTCGGTTTCTGGCAAACCTTACAGAAATACACCACTTAGTCCCCTCAGTCAGCATCACGTCAGTCCTGCAGTCCTACAGTCACACCCTGGAGCAGTTTCACTGTTTAACAACAATAATGGCCTCAGTGACATTGAATCTACCTCATAACTGTTTATGTCACAGTGGAATTCTATACTATTAAGCCACAGCGATGATTCACAAGTTTAGTTTGAACACATTACACCCAATTGTTTCTTGTTTACACATATTAATAAGATAATTGTTTGGACATGTACTTAATCTTTCCTCTAGCCGTGAACGTGCTGCAGCATCCGGACTAAACTCAGGCCAACACCGGGAGGCCTGGTCTAACAAAGGCTCATCCTACGCTGACCTGTACACCCAGAATGTGGTTATCAGCATGGAGGAGCAGGACGCCCAGCAGAAGCAGGCCAGTGAGGGCAAGGAAGTTAAAGAGAGGCCCGTCTGGTTGACCCAGAGTACTGTGCAGGGTGCTTACAGCGAGCCTGACATCCTCCAGAACAGTAAGTGGAGTTTTCTTGCAAGTCACCCACCGCTAACCAGTGAATATCCCGCTTTTACACTATTCTGATGGCAAAAGGTTTTGGACATCAGGCACATTTTTGACAATCTAAGTTTGAGAGTTTTAGAATGAAGAAATGTATAATTTTGCATACATGACCCATTTGGCTACTATAGTGTTTCTGTTCTCTTTCATTGTAGGAAAAGAAAAATCAACTTCCAGAATTCATTATGTACGTCTAGATGCAAATGTCCTTCATATATTAAATAACGACTTGTCCTTAATGAAACACTGGATTAATGCTGAACCGCTGAACCCGAAGTAATGCCACATCCGTGCAGTTGTTTTTCCATTTCAAGCTTATACTCTGCCATATTCACGGAATCTCCCACTCCATGAGTCGGAAGACATTCAATTCTACATTAATATTCCTCCCACTCTTAGACACTGTTTTCACTGTCATTAATCATAAATGCTATTTCCCGTCCTTGATGAGGCTGGCTGAACGTTTTGAAATAGTGAGATAAAAGTCAGAATGGACAGAGACGAGGCCAATCCAGATCCACTCTTTTGACTTATCTCCTATAACTTTGAATCCCTGTTCTCTGTGGAGTCAGAACAGGGTATTACAGGCTAAACACGGTCATCTCCCTCTGTCCAAGTGCTCCTTCACCAAGCTGTCTAATGCTGACATTGTTTCTCCACCCAAGGGCATGCAGCAATCAGGCCTGGCCAGACTCCCATTGAACCATAATTGCTTAATTGAAATAATCAGAGGCTTCATTAGTGCATGACTGAGCAAGGATTGCTCATTAATAAAATCCATTCCTGTGGAAATTGCATGAATTATGCCTTCCAAAAGTCCTGCCTCTGAGGTGTGTCTCTGTACGTCTGTCTGTAACGATCTTGTTGCCCTTTGGGGCCTGAAAACAGACATGACATGCGAAGGTGACTTGGTTTAAATAGTTAAAATTTTGTCCAGAAACTGACCTGCAATAAGTAATGCGTGATGAAGCTGTGAGACAAGAGCCTAGATGGACCCACTGCATCAGATGTCTTTTTAAAAAAAGGGTTCAAAATGTTCTAAAACAACCTAAACCTAAGTTCCAGAGGATGTTACAAGATACAATGGTTTCAGAAGTGGATATATTTCTAATCTTAAGTAATTGTTTTAATTCCACAGGTGGAGATGTTGTACCTGGAGCCCAGGATGGAGCTGCTGGGCATGGAATTGGTCAGGTAGATGAAAACGAGGAAGTGATGCGTGCCTTGCTCATCCATGAGAAGAGGGGCGTGGCAGGGGCAGGAGCAGGTGGAGCGAGCACTGCTACAAAGGGGCTCGTCTCCGCCACAGCTAATGCCAGCGACTCAGAGAGCGACACCAGCGAATCAGATGATGACTCTCCCTCAGGTCCTGCCCCCGCCGCAGCTGCTCAGAATCGGGCCAACGACGAGGAGGAAGAGGACGACGATGAGTTTGAGGAGGTGGGGGATGAGCCGATGGTGACGGTGGGAGGCCGGTCTTTCTCATACCGAGAGGTCAGCCAGAGGCCGGAGCTGGTGGAGCAGATGACTGCACAGGAGAAGGAGGCCTACATTGAAATGGGACGAAACCTCTTCCAGGACATGTACTTCTGAACACACACACTTTTATAAATATGTTACACACATAATGAAACACGTTGATGAATTGGCTTTGAGTTCCCGAATGTATACTTTACTGCAGTCTCACACTATCGCTGGTGATATCTGAGGAAATGTTTACGTGCTGCTCAAGAAGTATTTACAGTCAGCTTCAGGCTCTTGCAGAGCCAACGACATGCTTCGACAGTGTTGCCTAAGTGATCACACCTTTTAGTATTCTGTCCTAAGTATTTTTAATTCTCAGTCACCAAACCAGAAGGTAGCTGGCCAGCTGCAGTTTGTGCCAATTAGTGTTTTTGTTAGTCTGTTTTATTTTCATTTCAGCTATAAGTTTAACATACTGTCTGCATCATGTATCTGAAGGAACAGACAAGCTTCAGTTATAATCAATGCACATCAGTTGAAGTCCGCCCCCCCCCCCCACACACACACACACACACACACAAGTCATTTTTTATTGGGCCGTGAGCTCTGCCAAAAGACATAGGCAGAGCAATAATGTGGCTGACTGTACGCAGTGTGACACTGAAGCTGCCGACGTGCTGTTTTCCAAATATTTTCAGTTTTTCTGAAAAGAAATCAGACTGGATTTAAAAGCTCATCTCAGGCAAATGTTGAATACAAGAGGATATGGTTGAATTGTTTTGGTTTACAATTAAAAAAAAAATTGTTATTCTGAACTATCTGTAATAAAAAGATACTGCAGTACAGCAATATGCATGGACTAATGATAATGTGTACATAGTGATGAATGAAAGCATCGTGTACTAGCAATTTACCCTGACAAGCAGTTCAGAATATAGAAGTAAGGGGGCACTGTGACATTTGTCTTGTGGACAAAACGGAGTCTATTGTGGGTGCTCTAAATTATACCCCCAAAACTATGGGTTACTATGTTGTTTATGTGTCTGCATCCTACAACACGGACCTTAGATCTCTTCAACTGTTGGCTAGAGAGACAGGGCTCTAACCATTTTAAATGATTAATATTAAACAATATAAGCAGCAACAGATAATGAGACTTGATTGAAATATGTTTCACCGACAGTTAAACCATGATGAAACAAGGTGTGTACATCATTTGCAGTTCAGTGTTTTTTATTTTATTTTTATTCTTTTGCATTAATCTTCGCTTCACAAAAATACATTTAATTTTAAACATCCGCGACACATCTGTTTGCTTTAATTCTCTACACAGCATAATGCCTCCTAATGTGTCAAAAGGCCCATGGTCCCGCCACTTTTCTCCTCCTAATGCACAAGTTAAACTAATGTGATGCTCTCATTACAGCCTGGCATCAAATATACTTGTGTTCAGTACTGCGAGAGACTGGGTTATTGTGGTTATTTTTTTGTGTTCCAAATTATTAACACCTTTTCTTATAGAACATTAAATAAGAACAATATTACAATATTTGTCATATTTTATCATTATAAAATACATTTCTAATAAATGTGAAATATGTGATAAATATATCCCTTGTTTGAGCGGGACCTACTGCTGTCAGTGACATTCACCAGCTGCAGCTACAGGATTTGATTTCCCATTTAAAAATGTGATATGTTTAACCGATAAAAGATTTCATACAGTATCTGTGGATTGGAGTGGATTAATTTAAAAAGACAATGTATTAAGATTTTTTTTTTAATCTATCATATGCAACAAATTACATACATACTACACATTGCTGCTGATGCATATCTAAATCCTCTTTAGGATCTAGTCAGTGTGTTCATACCATTCCACTCCATGGAAATATCTTCCCAGTTAGACCTTTCCTGTCTGGTTGGGTCGTATCCACGTGACAGGTATTTATTGAGGCAGTCCCTACTGGGCAAACACACTCCCAGTACTCAAATGTGCTGTGTTCCAGCAGGATATAGGGTATTTCTTTATGTGGCTGTTCAAATAATGACTGCTGCGGTGTAACCACAGTAACCCACGGCACTGGGTCACCTACTCGTAATGGAGGCAAATTCCCATCAAAGTCTGAATATTAACGCAGACCTGGCATTTACAGAAAAGAGGCCTTTTCAAATAAAATGCTAAATGTTACACCTGTCATGGTACTGGCAGCTGTGAATATTTACCAGATTAGAAAAAGTCATTGTGACAATTTCACATGAATCCTTGTAACTATTTATTTTATTTCTTTTACTGTAGCTTGACATTGACATTCTTTATACTCACATATGCACTGGCGCTGGGGCGTCAGGGAATGAGACCGGTTACGATATGTCATTTCAGACCTCAGCTTTTACCATAGATAAGATCAATGCCTAGATCTTGATCCTGTAACTGAACAGTATGCCTATGTAGATTGGAAACTTCATGTTAAAAGTATCCTTTTTTAGATGTTCAGTAGATGATGATAATGAAAGCTAAAGCCTTCTAATAATTTCAGTAACCATATTAATACTGCTGGACATTTATTTAAATGAAAAATTTCTGCATTACCTTAATATAAAGGCAACGAACAGAGCCTGCCCTTTCCTTTGTTTAACTATCCTATTCTGTATGTGTGCAGTATTGAACCTCAGTAGATCAGGTTAGCGCCATGCACTGCTGTCTACCACAGTGTCTTTCTTGTAAAACCAAAGGGGGTGCTAAAATCAGAAATTTTAAAATTGTATGCATTCAGAGTATCTTCACATTGCTTACAGTTGTTCTGGGGATATTTTTTTATGACAGGCTGGGACATTTGTCCTGTGTGTTGTCAATTTGCATTATGCTATATTCATCAGTCTTTTTGATAATGTAAAGAGTTAAAAAGAAATCTTTGGAAATAGGAAGTAACAAAATGGCATACAAATCTGTTAAAAAGTCATTTGGACAGTTAATTTTGGGACTGTAGTATAGTTCATTGCTAAAATAAATGTGTTTACAAATAGATGGGGGGGGCAATAACAACAGCATTTAATCTAATATCTGTAATTTTGAAAGGTGTCCCAAATACCAAATCATTGAGAATTAACATCCAACTACTCTACTAAACTTTTTAGCCTCTTTTAGCGCTTGTGTTGGTTTTACAATTACTATGTGGTCTCACACGTATGCTACCTATCCAGGACCAAAAAGGCAGACAGGCTGATTTAAGTGGCTGATATATGTTCATATATTTATCTCAGGAGTTGGTAAAGATCAGAATAGAGCAACAAACAAGTGAATATTGTAATCATTAACACTTGTCAGGAGGCCTGAAACACGATTCCAAATGAATGCTAATGTTGCCTGATGTCTTTTGTGTAGTGTAATGTGTAAGTAGACAAGTGCTCTTGAGGCCAACGATGAATTAAAAGCAGATTTAAGGAGATGGGTATTAACACCTTCTGGTTGGTACACTTGACTGAAAAAGTGTGGTATACTTCAAATACATTGTTCATACATGTGACCACAGAACATCCCGTTCATCTTGCTGGAGGATAGCACTGTTAATAAGTACACCAGATCCTGTGTAACGGCTAAGAGAAAAAAAACTCTACTGGGTGTATTATTTGCAGGTGAAAATGTCGTGCTAAGCAGAGGAGCTTGGTGAGGTCTGACACCTCTGGGGCAGCCCTACAAGCACATACATCCCTTTAAAGTTAGAGGATGGACACCTGTAGGGCATAGCCTCAAAGGTCAGGATGAAAACAGGACCTGGCCTCATTAAAACATCCCCCACCCTTCAGGACGGCTCAATTAAAAACCTAACCTCACACTGTGCCATTGATCTGCCAAGGCAAGCCTGAGAGTGGGGATATGGGACTGGGTTATGGGAGGGTGAACACGACTCAGTAGGGAATCCACAAAGCTGTAAAAAATAATGGCACCTTGAAGATCAGGTGTGGCGTAGTGAGAGGTGGCCGTCAGGAGTTTAAACACTTGAGTTTGAGCATATTTCCGATCTGCTCTCTTCCGAGTTTGTCTTCATTATTATGTTTTTTCCTCAGCATTTGTTTGTTGAAGAGAGAGAATAATTAAACAGAGAGGGAATTAAGGTAGACATCCAGGGAGGGAGCGGAATTTCACTGGGACCGGATTTGGAAAGGTGTGGTGTATAGCTGGGTTTTTTGTGCATGTGCGTGAGAGAGTATGTGTGGGTGAGGACTCACAGAGACAGGTTGTAATGACTGATGCTTCACGAGGTTTGCCTCAGAGATTAAATAAGGATTGATTGCTTGGAGATGTCTCTGTCACTCTTCATCTGATGCAACCCGAAGATTAACGACTTAATGATCGACCCTGTTTGTGTGTCTGTTATTCAGCCTGCCATTCTCTTTCATCGCCGCCTTTGAAATCTGCAAGCTCTTAAGAAGCTAAGGCTATTTAATCCATCCACCTATCCATCCATTCATCTATATGTATGTTGGGATGTGGGGGCGAAGAAATTTTAAGACAGTTGCAGTGAGTAGTTTTTACCTGCAAGTTGAAATTTCTGTTCAACACTCGATTTCTTAGATACCATTTACATTTACATTTACAGAGATACCACTTCGTTAAGACTTACAGCACTATTACAGCTGGAAAGTGCAGCAGCCACAAAGTCTACATGGCTGAACAGCGATGCTAACATGCAGATATTTAGCAGGTTTAATGTTTACCGTGGTCACTGTTTTAATTTAGCGTGTTAGCATTCATTCATTCAACATTTACTAATTAGCGCTAAGTTCAGCTGAGGCGGTTGGGAATGTTTTTGTTTTTGCAGGCATTTGGTCGTAAACCAAAGTATTGGAGAAATACATTTTTATGACACGATGAAGTCACTAGAGGACAAGTGAATTAAGGGATTGCCAAAATGATTGCTATTCATCCTCAGGGGGACTTTAATGTCTGTACCAAACCTCATGGCACACCATCCAAGAGCCGTTGAGGCATCTCGACATCCGGTTTGAGTCCAGCCAGGGACCTTTGTTGCATGTGGTTCCCTTTCCGTCTCCTTTCACTTCTTCTCATCTCTCTACTGTAAGAATCTCTCATAAAGGTATAAAAATGGCAAAACCAACAACAAAGAAAGAAAATTAAATCTGACCACCTTGTTATCCCTAGACGCTTTCTGCTTGCATGTACAGTATGTATGCAACAGAGGAGACAGTGATATGTACATTCTGCCAAACAATTGACCACAAAAAAACATGACATCCACAGCTGCCTTTTTAGGGAAATAAAAATGATGACATAGAAATTGCTTGTGAAGTCCTCTCAAAGCGTCAGGCTTTTCCATATTTCAGTTTTTTTTGTCAATCTTGCCATAGAAAAACAAAACTAATGAACACAGGCATAGATTGTTGTGGGCACTGAAAGTGAGGCTGGAAATGTGTGGTTGTTGGCCATGCTGAGCTCCTACCGCAGCAAGCATGACAAACATCTGTCCTTATTTAGAAGCTGTTAACCTTTGGTGGAAGCGTTTCACATCCATTTTGACAAGAACAACCATTATTCAGCTTAATTATTCATGAGAGTCACCACACTCAACCTCACCAGCCAAGGACAGTGATGCATCTATGGAGGTCTGTCTATTTTGGCCTGAGATACAGTGTGGGCCTCTTTACACCTGTTAATAACATCCATCAAGTGTCACCCAAAGTGACACTTATGGAAGCTGTTTTATTTTCTCTGTTTGTAGCGAATATGAGGATGAATTTGCAAGCTGATTCTTTTTTTTCACTTATTATAATAATTCACTGTCTTTTACCACTCAAATTATGCTGGCGTGTATAAATTAGCTTAACACAAGAAAACATTTGTTCCCACCACATGTGAAGCTCATCTGACATACAAACATTTTTACCCAATGGCAAATGATTGTTGTCCATTAAACAGTATTTTAAAGGCGCTTTGTTTCCTGTTAGCTGTCTTTGCAAAATGCTGGAGGCTTTCAGTAGGTGAAACAAAGTGTAGAAATACAGCACATTGCTAAATAAAACACACTAACAACAACAAACAAGTTGTCAACAGCACAACGGATTCAAATACTGAATGCATCAAGCAAAGTGACCCCTGAGAATTGATTTAAGTGGACTACTGACAGAACAACCAGAATCACGACCTTTAATCATTCCTTTGTCCTTTGGGAACTGAAACTATCACATATCCACTCTAATGTCTGATTAAGCTTTTGAGTGATTTTCACTCCCGCTCTGCAATAAAAAAAAAATTTTAGTGTTTAGAAGGAAATTTTGTTAAAGGCTATATGGGGTTCATTAACTTTAAAAAGGCTGTGCTAGACAGTGTCTACAGATGTTAGTGTACAGAGAAGTAAAAAGCGCATCTTGTTTCCCTACCAGAAAATCTTTTATTTCAGTGCATCTGTTGGCCATTTGTATCATGACCAGACGCCCCCATTAAATGAGGACAGTTTCAATTTACAAACATTAGCCCCAGTGTCCCAGCAGGGACAGTCTTTGTCCTGATAATCAGACTGAATTTATGTATTGTTTTGAAAATTGTTACCAAGGCAGAATAGAGGCTTGAGCAGGACCATTAACAGGTTACATTAGTACTCTAAATGGAAACTCACTCCCTGTCTGCCCCCCTCCCTCTCATCAGTGTAGAGGACAAACAGATAATGAATAACGTCACCTTAAAAGGAAGTTCAATGCATTTGTTTTTGTTTTCTCCAACTTGTCAAATGAACTCACACTAGAAACTTTTAAAAATTGAGTTATGTATTTTATAGTACATTACGTATTTCGGGCAGCACGGTGGATACTGATAGCGCTGTGGCCTCACAGCAAGAAGGTCGTGGATTCAAACCCCGGTTTCCCCGGCCTTTCTGTGTGGAGTTTGCATGTTCTCCCCGTGTCTGCGTAAGTTCTCAGGCTTCCTCCCACCGTCCAAAGACGTGTGGACTAGGTTGATTGGTGACGCTAAATTGTCCTTAGGTGTGAATGTGAGTGGTTGTCTATGTGTGGCCCTGCGGTGGATTGGCGACCTGTCCAGGGTGTACCCTGCCTTTCGCCCGATGGCTCCAGCCCCCTGCTACCCTGTACGCAGGATAAGGATGGTTGACGATGGATGGAGGGATTATGTATCTCCACATAAGAAATATACTACTGCTAAGTATTGCTTTTTAAATAAAAGAGAGAAAAGTATATAAATATACAATATTTTCTTCAGTATCGTTAGTGATGAGATAAAAATAAAACTTTTTTTCATGCAAAAAATTCAGATGGGACACAACATGTATGCATGTCCTATCAGTTGGTTGGCAGCATAACCAACCAAACACCAGTCAGTCCAGCACTGCAAACAGGTGGCCTGTCATCTTCTTGTAAATGATTCTGATGTACAGTATGGCTTTCTTAGTTGAACTGATACTGTATTTACAATGTCTTTGTGAATTGTGTCTACTTGTGTGTGTGCGTTTCGAGTGGTCGAAAAGACTAAGGCGCTATACAAATACGGGGCATTTACATTTACATTCTCACCATTCTGCCTAACCTGCTTGTTCAGCCAGTTGACCTGTGATCTAGCCTTTATCCTAACTGCTGGGTTGCTTCTGTTCACACCTTGCCAAACAAAAGTGTTACAAAGTCTGTGTTTCAATGACTTTGAGATGTTGTCATTTTCAGCCATCAAGGTGGAAAGCTGGGCTGAACAATATTTTCCAGTAGGACGATACCTGCAGTCTATTCCAACTGACAGAACAGCAGCGTTTCATAACATTGTTTTTGCCCTGCCAGCAGTGTGGCCCAAGGATGGTGTTGTTAGTCAGTCTGACAGGGTCATTATATCTTGTGGTGTGATTTTCCCTAAAATCTGTTGTGGATAGGGGACAGCAGGGTATTCTGTCACACTTTTGTGTCTCTCTAACATTGATTGTGACAATTTGCCCCATCGGCAGGTAAGTTGTCACACTGGATTATCGAACAATAAAAATACAACTACTTAATTGTGAATATTGATTTAATATATTAAATTTAAAATTCATACCCAAACTAAAAATAAAAACAATCACGACTAGAGAATTTGGAAAATCTGTCCTTCCATTCAAAACAAAACTGCGGACAGAGCACACATTAAGTGGCACGGCCACTTTACTTTGAACTTTAAAACTGTTCTCTGGAGATCTATGGTAATTGAATGGAATACTGCAAAAGGTTTAAAGGGGACCTATTATGCTTATATATCATGTTACAATGTCAGATGTTCATGTTAAATGTGGCCAACCTTCAAATAGGGTAAGGCGGTAAACATATTAAAAGAAATCCCTGTGAGTTTTTTCTACTCTTGGTTACTCATGATGTCATAAAGAGCCGGTTTTTCATATATGTTCATTTATGCACAGCCCCATCCTCCAGGCAACCGTTACGCTCAGTCTATCTATATGAATCACAATAAATAACCAATGTTTTATCCAAATATTGTTTTTTTTTTCTCATTTAGATGTGTCATGTTTGTTGCCATCTTGGACATCTCGGGTGCAAAAGTTGCAAGTGACGTTGTAGGTGCATACCACTCAGCGCAGGATGACACATGCTTTCATGTAAATCATGCAAAGCTACTATACAGGAGTCACAGAACTACATCATGCAGTAAAATAGGTCTCCTTTAACTTCTTAACAAAACGGATGTGTTTAAACACACTAATGCAACTATTGTGCATTTTTGTATGACAGAGTCTTATTTAGAGTTATAGTTCTGGCACATTTAAATTGCCTGGCCTGAGGTGCAAGCATCATTGGCCCATTTGTTGCATTTCACACACTTCATCCACATATTGTCTAAAATTTTGTTGAACATTTCTAACAATCTTTCTTCCTTCCTTCAAAAACACATTTCCTCATTGCAATTACAAAAAAATTATTTTAAATTATTTGTCTAATATACACTTGTTGCCTAACTAAATTAATGACTATATGAAGTAGTGTGTGTGTGTGTGTGTGTGTGTGTTTGTCTGCTAACATACTACATGCCTACAGTATGAGAACGTATTCACACACTACTTCTTACAGTGTCATGAATTCAGTCTTGTGTAGTCCAGAGATGTGCCTGCTGCTGTAAACTACACTGTATAATCTTTTTACAGTATCATTTAATACTGGCATCATAGGTAATTACACAAATTCATACTGTTTTTTGAGCATGTTTTATGTGTTTATCTTTACTGGGGCAAGTTGTCACATGTGGCGACTTGCCCCAAACTGACGTGTGTTAATGTTGGCTAAATCTCAGAGTTAGCTTAACATAGCACTTCAGCTGAAGTATCAAAAGACAAATTTTTTTTCTCTTCTAAATTGTGCTAAATTATTATTTTAACATTTGCAGAAGTTTGATTGCATAAAATGGAAAGTGCAAATGTTTTACTTTTGAAGCAAAAAAATAAGAAAGTTGTGCTCACCTCAGATTACAATTACCTTGACCACATGTGAACAGGAAGTCACACAAAGTGGCTATTTGATTTTTGAGATAGAGCCTCTAGTGTTGGAGACATGAACAGTGTGACTGAACTTACCCCGCTCTCCTGTACAAGAAATATTAAGTCTGAACATTGCTATGAGTCCATCACAATCATCAGGACAAAAATGTAAATTTGCACCCAAGGCATGCCATAACAGGCAGACCGCTACTTTCTGTGCACATTTATGCTTCCAAGGTGATTAAACCTTTCAATTTTAAAGACCCTGTGGCCTTTCTTCCAGCATCATACTCAGAACAAACTACATTATTTTTCCATTACTTGTGATACTACAAGACCACTTGACTAGTCTAACTGGGCTTTAGATTTTAATACTTGCTCACTATGAAAACATTCAGTGCCTGAGATTCAGTCACATTTGACTGAACTAAACATGAAATATCTATCTATATCTATCTTATTGCTCTGATTTCTGGACAGTGTCTGTGTAGCACAATGTGAAACAGTGATTGTGAATGTATCAGCTCCTTTTGCCACATGAACTGGGTGAACCACAACAAAGCTCAGTTCACAGTTGAAGAAAGCTGTGTGATCAAGTAATGAAGCAAATCATTTTGCATGTTGCATTTCTGGATCATGCTTAAACATCCCTACGATAAAAAGGGCATATGTCTGTCACTGTCACCTCTACAGATACATAACAATAAGAATGAGTCAGTGTCCAATCAAGGGTCCATTCAAAACAAGCCAGTTTATTCATGAGACAACAGTACAATTTTCATTGTGCATCACAAAATTATAATTAATGTGTCATTGTGTTAACCATCTCTGATATGGTGGATGTGAAGGACTAAAAGACTGAAACAGGAAATCACCAGATACCAACGGAGAAAGTGATGCGGGTCAGCTAATTAGAGGTTTGGAGGAGGATGATTGGGCAACTACTGATTCTTAATTGCATCCTGCGTGTTTTTCTTTGGCCCTCAAATGCAGTAAATGTAAGCAATTTAATACAGACTTTGGTGGAAATAAGTATCTCTTTTATTTCACTTTGTTGTTTCTTTTTCATTTTCTGGTGCCACTCTGGCTTCACACCTCCTCTTCCACCCACCTTCAGGCACTACGGAAAAAGTCCCGCGAGTCTGCGGTGTTGACGTCATCTACTCATTGTGCCAACTGTTTTCCAACAGAGGGACTTGTTTCTATGCCACCAAACAAAAGCCTTGTCTCTGTCTCCTGGCAAAGTGAAACTTTCAGGCCCCTCAGGAAACCAGCTATTCATTAGTGTGTGACTCATTCATCTCTGAAGTGTGTTCACATTAACCCAGGGTCCATTTCTGTTTGTCTCAGTCCATTTGAAAAACACAAAAACTGTAACAGAGCATAATTTGATGCGGTCTTTACCTGACTTAATGGCCCAGTGATTCACCAATCAACTCAAAACATCCAGAACTCATCTCATGATATGAATAATATTAAAATTAAGTTTAAATGTTTTATCTTGATCTCCAGGTAGTTGTTTATTTTCTCTGAATTAATATGTTTCACTCTGATCAAGAGTAGATGGATGGTCTGTGCCCTTGATTAAACTGCTCTAATGCAACACTAATTTTACTCTCTGTATCTGACAAATCAAGGCATATGTCAAATAGGCTTTTGATCGGCCTCTCTATGGCACTCATCAGAAGATTGTTATTTTTAGATAAAGTTTAAAAAGACTTGGAAATTCTCAGAGTTATCTCTGTTAATGAGACATAATTGGCAAAGTTTGTGAGATGTTTCTAAGTTTCTCTTACTATGCAAGTTTGACTTTATACTCCTCTCTGATTTTTTATCCTGCAAACGACCCTCTGTTGTAGAACATCACAAGGAAAAACCTACCACTGAGTTAGGCCTTTAAAAGCCCCTCCAAATATGTAGCCTTCACCAAAATTAAAAACACAAGTTTGGAATCGGCGCTGATTCCCAAAGTCTTTCACAAGTGCTTAATGAATGCTTTTTTTTAATAATAAAATGTATTAAATGACAATGTGATAAACAAAGAGAACAGAATGATCACTACAGTCTGTAGCTAACTTGGCTTTATAATTAGCTTCAGCATATTCGTGATCAAGACTGAGTGGTGGTCAGAAACAAGTGAATGAATGATAATGTTGCTCCATAACTTCTGGATTTGTAAAGCAACTGTATTCTAACAAGCTCACCATGTCACCTTGATGATGATATGTCTCGCGCTGTCCCCAAGTGGCCAAAAAAATCTGTTAATTAGGTTTAAATAAATCTATTAAAATTTGGGGGCGGGGGTGTTTAACTTATTTTTTAACATCATTGCAAACACATGTGGGGACTATTTTTGTCAGTATAAAAATGCTATATTTTCAATCTGTAAGTCAAACGCTTCAATTATATCTGTACCTCTAATTTATATGGACAGAAATCACAACCATCTGTTCTCAGCAGATCTCCAATAGAGGTTCATCATCACAAGCCTACGGGATTTAAATCTCTGTCACCAGCTTACATCATTGACAAAAATCCTCCAACCATGGCTGAACCCTGAATCAACCATGTAGCAGCCCCTCTATGCTGAGCCAACACTGGTTGTGCACAAGGGCCGACCTGACTGGAGACAGACTTGTTCCACCACACGTTCCACACCCCGTTTCCAATTTCAAAATAAAACTACTGGTTGATGTGAAAAGGCACTTAGTTAACGATATGAAACGTCATTCAGCACAAACTTCTAACTGTCTTAACAGTTTCTTGCCAGACTGTCTAAACAATATTAGAGTGAAATATAACTATTTATTACGGTTGATAAACGCTGACGTGCAACGATGTTTGTTTATAAATTGCAGCACTGAAAAGAAGGCGCAATGCCTTTGGTGAGAGAGCCGGGTTCAATCCCCCACTGTGACCCATCCAGCATTGTGTCCCTGAGCAAGACACTTAACCCCTAGTTGCTCCAGAGGTGTGCAACCTCTGACATGTATAGCAATTGTAAGTCGCTTTGGATCAAAGCGTCCGCTAAATGAGTAAATGTATGAAAACCATGCCGCCCGTGAACATGCGCTCATACGCATGTGCACGTGCACGAAATGAAACTCACGCATTTGGCTGAGTGGTGCAACAGTGGTGTCTTTGCATTCCAGCAATGACATTAGTGGGACCAGTCCAGACAACACAGGACGTGATTATCTGTCTTTTAGTGAAGTTCTAGTTACAACTCTATACTAATGCAAGATGGAAAGCAGAGGATTCACATTGACTATTAAAGTGTTGATTAGCAGGGCAGACTGGATCTGGATGTGCATCTTTCAAAGGGAAAGCCCCCTTAAGTCGGTTTTCCAACATGGGAAGTCGGGAAAAACTGCACTAACCCGACTTCGTGATCCAAGATGGCTGTCGGGGTATCAACAGTTAGTGAAAGCTGTAGTTTATACAGTTTATTAGCACTTCTGTGTACTGAAACACAAAGCCAGCTGCGGTCTGTTGACGTGTTGCTACAGTGTTTAATATGAGTAAATACCAGATGGTCGAGCGATGTTTTCCGACTTGTTAACTGCAACGCCGTCAACTCGGGTGTGACGTCATTCCCAGCTCCGACCTCCGACTTCTAAGGTAAATGGAAGGCAGTATTAACGTCACATAGTGATGTCATAGTATAAATAGGATTTTCTTTTTGAAAAATGATTAAAGAAAACCCGGGGAGCCAATTTGAATGGGTTTGAAGCAGCTGATAACATATTGATATTTATAATTTACAGGGGCTGATGCCAGACGTTTTTAGAAGGTCACACAGACCCAGCTGAAATACAGGCAACCTCAGCCAGTAAAAGCACAGCCAGAGGTCTACAGGCAGCATCAAATACAAGCAGCTCAGACCTTAATGGAGGATTGAGTTAGTGTGCAGAGGTCCACTCAAATCAGCAGTGGTATTTTCTGGAAGAGGTTTCCATTCAGGCTTATTACAGAGACAGACTGTTTTAAAGGAGACTTAGTAGTGAGATCACTGCATTGTCAAGTGTGACTGTACAGCAATGGCAAATTGTTTTCATGGCTCAAACGTCAGGTATGAATGGCAGAATTTTTCTTATGTGGTGAAATAGGTATGTGTGCGCATGCTCCGGCCAAAGCCCTTTCTGACACAGCAGTGCCAGTATTAATGGGCTAAGCAAGGGACGCTTGTGAGGCACATACTAGCATATTTCATTCGCTTCAATGAAAAATAAATCAAAAATTTACATTGGGAATGAGGGGGTCTAGCAATGCCCCTGAGATAAATGATGATCTGCTACAGCACTTGCTATTAGAAATGTAAATGTCTGTGATCTTAAAGGGAAACAACGATTAATTAATGAAAATGTGCTTGCTTGGCAGTGCTTGAACTTGATACTAAATGACTACATACTAGTGCATGATACACAGACACAAATGCTTTTTTCACTTGTGTTTATTATAACTGTAATCTGTTGTCTATAAACTCCATTGGGCACCCTTTGTCTTGCTATTACAGACATGTCTGAAATAGGAAAACTGAGGTTTTCCTATTTCTGGAACAGAACCCAGATGTCCTGGTTTCATGTCAGATGTCTTTATGTAAACACCTAGGCTTACTCATGAACAGGGCTGAGGAGTTGAAGTGAGCATGAGTATAATACAGGTAACTATGCTTCAAGTGACCACCGCTCCCTCTACTGTCCAGTGATATCGGTGAGTATTTTGATTTGGTGACAGCAGGGCACAATCTGCTGCCACAGCTCCACCTGCCTTCATCTCACCAGGTAATATTTTTAATTGGGTTGTAACTTAAAGTAGAAGAAATAAAAAGCATGAATTGGAATAAAAAATAGCCAGTATTCAAAAGTAACAGCCTGTATGCAGCCTGCACACATGATCATTTTCACACACTGTATTTATTATTTTCACATGACTGATGGCTTTTGAAAGTCTCCCTTTTGATTTCTTGGTTCTTCTTGGCGTCCTGCCTTGCTCTGCCCTAGAAATGTGTAAAGTACTTGACACTGTCACCTAACATTAGAGTTGTATGCTGTTAACTGATTTATGGAAGGTACATTTGAAAGGTGACAAGGTAATATGCTAGGATGGTGACACTGGATCAAGGTCACAGCTGGCTTTTGCTTCCTCACTGCGTGTTTCTCATGCTGTAGTATGTAGATGCAAAAATTCAATCTGTAATCCATGATATGCCATATTGGATGCAATAAATAGTTGTAAAACCAGACATGTAAAAGTATCTTTTTTTATAAGTAAACCAGCATTGTCATGTTCTATATCTAAAGAAAGAAAAGCTAAGGATGACATATCCCATCATAGGAAGAAGCAAAGAAAAGAGATTTATGGATGATTTTATAGCTTTTATAAATCCAGTGTCTAAATGTTCTTGGTATCAAGATTAGGTCAAGTTTCACTTCCACAAGATTGCTAAATAAGATATTGGGATTCTGGCGATGTGACTATGTGGCTTATCCCCCCAAAAAGAACACCCTATGAATTTAAACTTGTGCTATCTATGGATGTAGTTTATGATGTCCACTGTCATAAAAAGAATACCACAGAAAAGTATTAATCTTATCCTTTTTCACATTGCACTCTGCAGATAGTGCCACCCTGCAGGATTAGATTAACACAGTGGGGATGTTCGTCAGCAGACAAAGAGGAGCAGAAGAGGGACAGATCAATGGATCTTGTCCCTCCTTGCTGTCATGCTGTCTGGCTTTTATTGCCTAATGCCAAAAGTCTATGTTTGGTAAGAGTAGAGGGCAAGATGACATTTTGTGTTCTGCAGAAAATGATTTATGACACTATTTTAAAAGTCTATTTCAAATATGTGAGATAAAATTACCATATTTATTAGCATAAGCATCAACACATCAAACACTCATTGCAACATCCCTGCATATAATCCCCCCCCCCCCCCCCCCCCCCCCCCAAAAAAAAGAAGCGAAAATCAAACAATTATTCATAATGTTCCTGTAGTTTGATGTGATGTCTTCTAAAATTAAAATAATTATTCCACTTAAGTATCTCTCTGATAGGGAAACCCTAAGCGGCCATCCATGCAAAACTTTTATTTACTACATTTATGTTTTCCAGGCAGGAAAAATGGGCAAGTGTAAGGATTTGAGCAACTCTGACAAGGGCTGAATTGTGATGCCTAGACGACTGGATGAGAGCATCTCCAAAACTGCAGCTCTTGTGGGGTGTTCCCGGTCTACAGTGGTCAGTACCTATCAAAAGTGGTTTTAAGGAAGGAAGAGGGTCAGAACTTGTCCACAGAGTAATGTAAGAAGGTGGCCAGGTCTGATGAATCAGGTTTACTTTTACATCATGTAGGTGGCCGGGTGCATCATGTGATTTCCCTGGGGAACCCGTGGCACCGGGATGCACTATGGGAAGAAGGGAAGTCGCCTGAGGCAGTGTGATGCTTTGGGTAATATTCTGCTGGGAAACTTTGGGTCCTGCTTTGTTGAAGATCAGGCACACCCTTTCATGGAAAGAGTATTCCCTGATGGCAGTGGCCTATTTCAGCATGATAATAGGCCCTGCCACAAAACAAAAATGGTTTGAGGAGCACAAGGAGTTCAAGGTGTTGACTTGCCCTCCCTAGATCTCAATCTACTCGAGCAGTGGAAAGTCCAATCCATGGAAGCCCCACCTCTCAACTTAAATAATAATACTTAAAGGATCTATTGCTAACGTCTTGGTGCCAGATACCACAGTACACCTTCAAAGGTCTAGTGGAGTCCATGCCTCAATGAGTCAGGGCTGACAAATAATTGTCAACCTTTTATAGACATGGTCAAGTACACTGGGAAAAAACCATCTTCCTCTTTCCTCCAAATCTGCTGTTGCTAACACGATAGGCTATAGACATTTTTATTGGCATAGCTTTATGTACATGGTGTCAGATAACTGCATGAGGACGAAATAAGATTTGATGAGGGGAGAGGAGTCTCAGTGCAGAAGCCAGTAGGCAGGTGGCATTGGAGACCTTTTCAATTCAATTCAATTCAATTTTATTTATATAGCGCCAAATCACAACAACAGTTATCTCACAGCGCTTTTCATAAAAGAGCAGGTCTAGACCGTACTCTGTGATGATATATACAGAAGCCCAACAGTTCCCACCAAGAGCAAGCACTAGGCGACAGAGGCAAGGAAAAACTTCCTTTTAAGAGGCAGAAACCTCGAGCAGAACCATGGCTCAGGGTGGGCGGCCATCTGCCTCGACCGGTTGGGGTGAGAGAGAGAGAGAGGCAGCCTACACAATATACACACAGAGGTACAGACAGCGAAGGTAATGTTGCTATAAACTAAATGAAAAATGGTACAGATATTTATAATAGTGTTAATGGTAACCATCGTAATGTTAATGATTATAATAACAATAAGACTAGCAACAATAGTCGTTGCAGCAGAGGGTGTCGAGCAGGAACACGGGGGCAGCAGGCGACCCGCAGCCACAGATCCAGACTCCACAGCTCC
>NC_060156.1:7057311-7080272 GCF_021292245.1 Micropterus dolomieu | reverse complement strand
GTGGATTCATTTAGGCTAACATATTCTCCATCACCCAGCCAGGTTTCAGTAAGACCAAACAAATCAATATCATAATCTGATATTAGTTCATTTACTAGTACACCTTTAGAAGAGAGAGATCTGATGTTTAAGAGTCCACATTTAACTCTCCTATTCGTTTGCACTATTGCTCTTGTGGTTTTAATTTTTATGAGGTTTTTATGCACAGCTCCTCTTCTGTTTACCTTTGATTTAAATAATTTCGATGGTCGGGGGGCAGACACCGTCACTATAGGATTTTCACTAAGTAACTCCTGAAATGGAGGAGCAGAGAAGTGTGTTAGACTGCGACTCTGCGTAGGGTTTTGGGTGGGTAACTGCTGAAAAAGAAGGGCAGAGAAGTGTGTTAAACTGCGACCTGCAGTCTATTTAAAATTTGCATTCCTTTTAACAATAGAAACAGCAAGATGTTAATGTCACCTCCAATTGTGTATGATTGGCTGCATTATAACACAAAATGAGGCATAACATGGCAGTTGACAAGGCAAATGATGCTGGTAGTTTCCCTTACTAATTTCCAATTTATGTAAAACAAGTGATCATTGGCACAGAATAATACTGTAAAATGGTAAAAGATCTGTTGGTGGTTGCTGTAATGGCGGTGTGTTGTCTTTGTTAACATGCTGCCCATGTGCTGTATTTATCCATCCAGTGAAGAATGAATGGATCAATAACACTAATTACCAGTAACACACTGCAACACCAGTAAATCACATTTGGTGATTTCATCTTCTGTTTAGTTGTTAAGTATCACAATATTCAATTATTGAATATTTAAATCACACAAGCTGTTTGTTTCCTAAAATATCCTGAAAAAGGCAAAGAGATGAGGAAATGAGAAAGTGTTGACACTCATTTCAGTGAATAGTTACCACGAGGAAATGTCGTTGGGTCCTTATAGGCTCATTTTGACTCTCACTATCTCTTCCACTGAAGGTTTTTGTTTGCTTGGGGGTGATGAAACTGCTCTTCGCTACAACAGCTTGTTATAAGACATATACCATCTGCACTCTGCATACTCTTTAAGACAGTTTTATCAGCTTTGAAATAAGAAATAAACCTGAAGTAAAAAAGGCAAGTGGTCATTACTCGTTTTCGTCTTTTGGTCAAATCAGGCGTGCATTTACCAGCTCATTTATATGGAAATGAACAGCCCCTGAAGGACCAGCTTCGCCTCTCAGGCCCTCACTTCCTCCACCCTGACTCAATTACCAGTGGTTCTGCAGACAGGAATGAATTCTTAATTGGAAATTGATTAAAGAAAACAACTTTTTAAGGCTTCACTTTGCTCTTTAACTCTGCTCCTGCGCACTTTTATCAAATCACACCACAGGTATTAATTGAGCCAAAGTGACTTAACAGATTGGTGGGTGGTATGAGCCAGTGTTAATCAGCTCACTTGGGGTGTTGGGGGGTAGCAGGGTACTGAGGAGTGTCCATGGGGTACCTGGAAGTAATTAAAAAAGTTAAAGCTGGACTGTGTCTGAAAGAGAGTGTGTGCGTGTTTTCATGTGCTTGTTTTCAGCTCTTCAAAACCTTTTAACATGAAAACCCCTCATATTTCATTTACAAGGTACATGGCACATGGTAAACAACAAGCTGGATATTATTATTTTCTGCTCTTACTGACATTTCCAATCAATGAATTTCAGTTTTTTAAATAAATTACTTTTCTTGTGTCAGAGCACTTGATTTAGTTATTGCTGTTGGGATGTAAAGAGAATTTCAACAAATACTTCTGAAACAGCCTAAATTGCCTACCCCAGCTTTAATTTTGTTTGCAACAAAATGACCATATGAAGACAAGTTGTCCAGTGTGTAATATTTCTGACGATCTACTGACAGAAATGCAATATGCCTTTGTTTTCAGTGGTGTATAAAGACATAACATAATGAAGCATTATGTTTTTATTACCTTAGAATGACCCATTTACATCTACATAACATTTCAACAGTAGCTGAAAACGGACAAACAGCGCTACAGAGTGCATTTCGTCACTGCGTTCTTCTTGTTCTACTTCTGGTAGAATTCAGGCAGTGTAGACACTCATCACTATGTTGAATACGTACTTTCAAAAAAGAAGAAGTAGTAATAATATACAGCAGGGGTCGGCAAATAAGTTTTGCATTAGCGCAATACTTTCAACCGTTAGATGGTGGGTGAGAATATAAGGCAAAATATTAGAAGTCATTCACATGGTGTTCAGTTAGCTCATTTGGTAAAGCACAAGGCTCTCTCACCTGGAAGGCTGTGCGTTTGATCCCACCTTGAGGAGAAAAAAAAATTCTCTCTCAAATGGAGAGATCAAATAGATTTGGCACCGACTGTTTCTCAGGCTTACATTACGGCATGTGCTGCATCCATTATTCTACTGACACTTTTTTATTACCCCAGTGTCTCCAGACAGAGGACATTTAGGGAAATCACGTTTTCTGACAGCTCTTTCAGAAGTGCAGCCAAAAGTGCTCAACAAAATAAGATCAAAATAACAATAGGTAAAAAAACAAAATAGCAATGATAAATAGCAAAGGCGACAGAAACAGTTAACATATAACACATTAAAAATGATACCAACAAGTCAACCCAAATTAAAAGTTTCTTTTTAAAATACCAAGGGAGTTTGCTGTTCTAAGATCCAAGGGGAGAGGGTTTCACAGCTTAGGGCCATGAAAACTGAAAGCAGCTTCACCAGATTTCTTGTGGGACACTTTAGGAACTTCTAAAAGAAAGTCAGTGGAAGATCTAAGAGTTGTTCCCCAAGGTTCTTCTTGGGACATAAAATGAGAGGCAGACGCTGATATATAAGGTGCTAGATTATGTTTATTGTTAAATCAATAAAAGGACTTTAAAATCAATTGCTGTGCATGTTATTGTTTATGTTAAGCTACCATCGTTTCTATATTTTTCTCATCAATGTTGTGTTATTAGTTTTCCCTGTGGATTTGGAGCGAGGACTTAAATTAACCAGTTGCAAGAAAACCACTTGTGTCTTCCTGTGCTTAGAGGGAATTACATCAATTCTTAAAGTTACATGTAGCCAGTACATTGATGCAAGCAGATGGGTAATGTGATCTCTATTTTCTTTTTATCTTAATTTTTAGTATTAGTTAAAATCCTGGCTGCAGCGTTCTGATTATCTATAATTTCCTTAAAGACTGGGAGACCTGAGTTGCAATAATCTTAGCGAATCCAGAACAACTCCCAGATCTGTAACATCTGTTTTGATTTGCTTGCAGGCTAGCACACACTGCCTTTCTGCTTTTGGACCAACTAGTAGTAGTAGTAGACTTTTTATGTTAATATTAGTGGGACAGCTATAAAAGCATGTAAAGAATTGGGGTGGTCTAGCAGAATAGAGATATAAAGTTGTGTATCGTCAGCATAACAGTGATATTTGACATTATGGTGACTAATTACGCTGCACAGAGAGCATATATAGAGAAAAAAGAACTCAAATGTCAAATGTCTGTGACACAAAGTCACCTAAGCTAACAAAATATTTTCTTTCAGACAGGTTTGAGAGAAAAGAGAGGCAGACCCATTTCTCAAGTCTAATTTATTGCTACTCAATTGAATGCAGCACTCAAATCTAACCAGAAGAGGACAACCACATTGTTTGAATAAATACTAGCCAACACTATATTATGTAGTTTGACTTTAGTACCACCCACACAACATTAACATGCTACATACAGGTTACGACATCAATGATTTAAATGGTGGAAATGGTGGATGTGAACCCCTATTAATCATTAATCATGGCTAAAACTTAGCGGGTATTATGTTTACCATTTTCACTATCTAAGTTTAGCAAGTCAGCGTGCTAACATTACCTTCTCAAAATTAAACACAAAGTAAAGCTGAGATTGACTGGAAAGTATTTTGTTTTGCATGTATTTGGTCATTAACCAAAGTTTTGACCTCATGGTGGTTCTAGAGGAAAAGTCAGGAAATCACCAAAATTATTAGGATTCATCTTCTGGGCACCTTGAATATCTCTGCAATATGTCAAGGCAATCCATCCAACAGTTGTTTAAATATTTTAGTCTGGGCCAAAGTGTATCACAGACAGATTGACATTGCCAACGAATTGAAAAGACACGGCCTAGGTGTTTGTGTGTGTGTGTGTGTGTGTGTGTGTGTGTGTGTCTGAGCTAAAATCATTTGGACGCACTCTTAATTACTTCTGTTCTTAAAACTCATTCAACCCCTGCAAATTATCTCTGAGACGAAGCTGACTGAACACAGTGCCCAGATTCCCATGATACAGAGGTCAAATGTGGAATCATTGCTCAAACTTGCCCTTCTTCCTCAATCAGTAGTGAGTTATAATTATCATAACAGCCTTTAAAATATCCTATGATTGTTCTTGATTACAGCCACACATTCTGTTGCAAAGAACAGGGCACAGGAGACATTCCATAACTAAGAAGAGACAATTACAATTAATTGCACAGTGACTGTTATCAGTGGCCTTAAGTAATTCGCATCATATCCTTTACGACATACACTTTTTTGTTATTATTTCTGTTGTGTTTTTTGTTTTCTTCAATGAAAACCACATTTTCCCTGGCCATAAATTAGCCAGCTGCTAATTACCATGTACTATCCAAAACAAAGCTCTTTGTGGGTGCGTGTTTACGCCGAACACCATTGTCTTTGAACTGAGCACAATATCAAGCCCACTTTCTGCCTTTGTGTGTATTCCCCATCGCTTGAGGTGTTGTAAACTGTACACAGATATGGTGCGTGCTCACACACACACACAGGCACTACCTCTTTGTATCTCTTCAACACAAAACATTAAACGGTAATGATGGAGCTGCTTTTAAGGGCACCTTTGCGAAGCGTTACATGGACAGCTTTGAACATCCTACTTTAAAAGCCCTGAGGTCAAATCCTTGTGTATCGAGGAACAAGTAAGTAGCATATCTATTGAGCTGGTGTGTTTGTGTAGTCGTTTGAGCCCCTTTATACACACTTCCTCAGCCATTCTCCTGCCTTGCCACCCTGCAGATAAAACTGCACCATATTTTCAAATAAAATATCAGACATAAATTTTGATATCTGGACATCACAATTAAAGGTTAATATTTCAGACACTCTCAGCTCTGTAATTTCCCTAGATCTTGACCTTGCATAATAAAGGAACAGTCATGAAGTACCTTGTGTTGAAACCTATTTTCACGCTAATGCGTTTTTAAAAACCCATATCCACGCAGTTCATTTGGTCTGTTTTGACATGTATTCATGTATTAATTATTGTTTATGATTTCTTTTTTATTCAGAATTCTTCTGTTCTTATTTGTTTTTTTGGATTCTGGCATCTCACAAGTGTGAGCTCATTAACGCTATAGTTCTGCACAGTTGGCTTTATTTATTTGAAAATTATTGCATTTTCATCTGTATTGCAGTTGCCTGAAAATATGCTCTCACACCTGAGACTTGAGTGGGTTGAAATCAAAAGTGTCAGAAATTCACATTATCCCTTCGTAATATCCATTTCCCGGGTGTGATTTTCTGATAACATGTGCATTAGAGTTGGGGTCTGCGATTCTGGAGAAAGATTGTTGATGTTTGAACTCATCAGCCAAAAAAATACACCCCTTGCTTCAGTGCTCCTTCAGGAGCTCCACCCCCCAAATTCATGGATGCACATTGCCAAGGCAACATTGCGGAATCCAGAGCGTCTGCAGCATGAGGTTTAACCTCAATAAGAGGA
The DNA here is from genome assembly GCF_021292245.1 of Micropterus dolomieu. Taxonomy (NCBI): domain Eukaryota; kingdom Metazoa; phylum Chordata; class Actinopteri; order Centrarchiformes; family Centrarchidae; genus Micropterus; species Micropterus dolomieu. The sequence goes on along the minus strand of NC_060156.1, from coordinate 7,074,510 downwards.
AGCAATTTTTATTGCTATGAAACAATAGGTGGCATATGTTTTTTGTAGCAAGCATGAAAATAAGCAATTCAATAGAAGCCAGATACTTATCTAACCCAAAGTCTAAGCCGAGGAGTAGCACAGGCTATGTATTGATAACATTATGGTCAGTAGATTCAACAGTAACAGTAAGTTATACCGTCAGTGATACATGCCGCATTTATTTTACAAGGTTACGTCGCTGATGTTATCAATGTTTCATGACTATTATGGTGTAGCTCCGTACCTCATAGGCTAGGACGTGGAAGAGGTAGAGGAGCCTGCAAAAGCAGAGGTTGGAGTGCAACTGGTTGGACTCCTACAGAGCAAGCACAAACGCCCCCTGTTGCTGATTGGCTTGAATAGTATTGTGTGGCATTGTCCGAGCTACTTTGTTTGTTTCCCATTTATGATGTCAGGGCTCTGTACAAACATTTAATATTCATGGCACACTCAGCTAGCAAAGAGATATTCTCTGAATTTGACTAAAAAGTGTGGTGGATTAGAATTGCACCTTTAATGCTCTTTCGTGGTTGACAGTCTCAGCTGCCAAAAACTTGTTTTTAAAACATAGACCTTATTGTCAGTCAACAATAACTTGACACTAATTAAAGTAAAAAATTGATTCTGGGGACGCTTATCAAGCTAGTTTGAAGTCTCATATGCTTTCTGAAATTAATAGAAACCAATATGCCTGGAAGGTAGGAAAGCAATCTAAACACTTTGGAAGGCTTTGGAAAATGGTTAGTGGTAATGTAAAGTATATTTTCTTGGTGGTTATTGGATCAAAACATACAATGTTATACTACATTAATGTAGTGTGAAGAACTCCTCAAATTGTAGGAAACAAGCAACATTGTGAGGACATTTTTAGAAACACATTAGGTTCAGTCTCTTGATTGTCCATCAGGACTGTCTTCAGAACCACCACCTGACTATTTCACCCAAAATGAAAATTCAGTCAGTAGTACCCACACTGGTTGGTCAGTACATTCAGTCTAAACTGTCAGTTGCTTTTCTGTATTTTTCTTAGGAATTTCTTTGTACCCCTCCAAACAAATATTTCCATCACATTTTTCCAAAGATAAATGTTATAGCTGGAGTTGACTTTCATATAACTTGTGGGCACCTATGGGATCTTAGCCCCAAACGAACCTACAGTACATATCTCAGTGGTGAACTGACATGGAGGCAGTGCATTGTTGCTCCTTTAAAAACAGCAGCAAACAAAAAGAGTACAAGATTTCTTTCAAAAAGAAAAATAAGAAAAATATAGGATAAAACCAAACTGTACAGCATGACGTGAAAGTATGACATTGTTTTTGTAGTAAAACAATGATATGATCAAATGTGTTTTAGCATCTGATTGCTTTTAGGACAGCTGTTCTAAAGTTAAAGACCTTGGTCTGAGATGCAAAACCTTTTAAGTTCAAAATAAAATCTCAAAAAGCATCAAAGAATGCGCTTTGTTTTTCTTTAAAGGAATAGTTCAGGATTTTCATTGATCTGGATGCATTATCTCACTCTGCAGATCCTGTTGATGTGAAGAGATGTTTGAGCAAACTAGCAGGAAATTAATAACTGCAAATGGAGGCAGTTAACAAAAAAAAAACACACAACACAGTACTTGTAAAGAGATTTAACAATCCACAGCAGAATGCAACATCTTAGATATTTTCCGTGCTTCTCTCAGACCTCTCTTTAACTTTGGCTGAAGTTATTTATTTATTTATTTCCCCTCATCAATGTGTAGGCCTATCTTTGATTCAGAGCATTCACCCAATCGCCGGGGAGGGAGGGCGGGTAGGAGAGAAAGAGAGAGAGACAGAGAGAGAGAGAGAGAGAGGGGTGGTGGGGGGCGGGGCAGGCTGGATATGGGTTTCAGCACCGCGGACAGCCCTCCTCTCCTGTCTCTGGACTGCAGGAAAGCGACGCTGAAGCGACACAGTTGGATGAATTTTTATCAAAAACTCACATCCATCCACAGACCGACCTCCGGTCCACGCCGCCAACGCGCAGCATCTTCTCCCCCTCCCCCCCCTTTTCTTCTCCTCCATGGTTGACTTGTCTCGTTTTCCGGCCTGACTGTGGAGTCCAATCGCGTTTAACTGCATTGCCTCTGCGTCGCCAGCCCGCTTCCCTCCTCCTTCTCTTCCTGTTACTGGCAACAACCGTGTTTTGAAAGTGTTTTTGGGGGGGGTGCTGGGTGGGGGGGCGGGGGATACGTGGATTGACTTGTTCGAAGTTGTTTTGCTCTGTCCACTCTGAAACATCGCCGGTTCCCAGATCATGTTGAAGTGTGGGATTTGTTTCCAAGCCCAGGAGTGGATGTTACTTTAAAGGACGCGGAAGGAAGATGAAGTTGAGTAGTTTAAGTAGCCGTCGTTGCGTGCTCTGATGTGAGACAGGCGACCTGCATCTGCAACACTGGCTGTAGTCAGAGTGGCTTAGACGCATTGTTTTTTGTTTTTTGTTTTTTTGTGGACGACAGCCAGAGAACAAGATGAGGTACCTCCATGACTTTTTAAATTGCACCTAAGAGAGAGAGAACCAGAGAGTTGGTCTTTATCCTGCTACTGCTGCAGGAAGCGACGTTTCCTTTCTTCAGCTGCCTGAACGAGTTGCATCTGAGAGGATCACTCTGTGAAAACAAAGAAAGCAGAGTGGTCTTCTAGCCTCTCTACCCCTGAGCCGAAACAATACAAAAGCACGGGAGAAAATGAAGAAGTTTCGGAAGGTGTTGGACGGCTTGACCACCTCCTCACCTGGAGGGACAATCGGATCCCCATCGTGCGGCAGCGCGGCCGGGACTCCCACCGCGGCGCCAACTCCCAAGGAAATCGACATCCAGGAGACGCTAGTGTCGGAAAACTTTCAGCTGTGTAAGGTGGGTAGATAAAGAGGTTTGTTCAGTTTTAGGACAAATGCCTGAGGTACACAGTCCACAGTCGGTAACACCGTGGATTCTGGCTCTCTCCACATCCGTAGCCTATTCATATAATAATGCATGTAGACAAAATGACTTCTGCATACTCTGGTGCAGTTAGGCATTAATGAAGTGCAACGGGATCGTAAAAGTTGAAACTGGAGTGAGTTCAGTTGCTGCGCTAGATTTGGTGGCCTGCTGTTCCCTGTTTGTGTTGAAAGTTCAGCACCACGGGCAGCTCCTCGTTTCCACATTAGACAAAACAGAGAGAAGCATTCAAAGCCTCAACAGACAATAAGCTCCTATCAGCCTTAGTGGCTTTTTGTTTTAGACCATTAACGGCAATGCATTGTGGTTATTCCATTAGTCACCCATTATTCATACATAAACATAAATAAAGCCTATCCCCCGGCGAACACGTGTGCATGGCGGGTGAAGCTGGCACGTGTGTGTGTGTGTGTGTGTGTGTGTGTGTGTGTGTGTGTAATTTGAGGTACACGCCAGCTCCCACAGTACATTATATACGCCCCGTCATCAGCATGCTGTACGGGGCTGCAGTAGCTTACACACATGATATAAACAATCCAAAGGAAGTCAGTGATATAGCAGCCTCCCCGTTGCATCAGAAAGCAGGCACGAATGGTGTAGGAGCGGTGACATAACTGGTGTCCCTCCCTTGTATAAAAAAAAGAGCACATCAAGCCAAGCGGAGGGACCCTGCAGTAAGTGTCCTATAGCTGATGTGCTTTTTCACTGAGAAGGAGGGAGAATGAGAGAAGGGATGTGGATAGTTGTGGGGGTGGAGGGGGTCGGGGGTATTTATAGCAGCCTCTGCCGCCCAATGCAGCCCTTTTTCTGGATGCATTTTGGAGCTGACTGCAGAGATTATTCCTCACCCTTAAAGAAACGGGGTGAATTTTTTGGATGCACTGTGAATAATTCATTGAAGATCCAAGAGTAACCGGGTTGTTTGTGGCGCTATATTATTATTGGGTAGAGTGACACTGGTGGTGGGAGAGTTTTTTTTTCTTCTTCTGTTTAGAGGAGGAGGAGGGAGGTTGATTCACAAGCTGAAAAGGATGCTGCAGAGCACCCTTTGGCAGGCAGGCAGGCAGACAGGGAGGAGAAAGTGCTGGAAAAGAACAGCATGATTGCCTGGTCCCATGCGGGAAGCTGCTCCTCGTTCAGTGCATGGTTGTTATTAAAAACACTGAAACCAAGCGTTGCATGAAAAAGCCATGTGTGTGCAAATATTCCCTCAATTCCCACCAGCATCACAGTTCTTTAGTGTTTTTATTTGAGTCTGTACAGGTGCAGATTGTATAACAGTGTTTGTGTGTGTGTGAAAGGGAGAAAGAGACAGGCACAGAGGGGGAGGGAGGGTGAGGCAGTATAGTTGCACCAGTGCACCTGTCAATTTTCCTAGCGCAGACAGGGTTCGAGGTGAGATGGAGAGGTTGCACGTGTGATCGGCCCATATTACTATCACATTTTAGCCACCATGTCCCTCACATATCTATCATCCTTTGCTAAACATAAATGCATTTTTCACTTCACATGAACACAGCAGACAGAAATAGATTGCAATCACCCATATTTTCCATTTCCATTCATTGCCCCAAATATTATTAGCTCGGATCTTCACTTTCTAGCAGGGATATAAATCTGTGAGCTGGTGCAGTAAGTGTGGGAGGGTTTGGTATCTTGGCTAACTTCTCAAAGTTAGTCATGACTTCTGTCCTCACCGTGCAGTGTGGGAAGATGCAACAACTCGATCTGTTTGGGTTACACAGTATTTTTATATGTTCATAGTGAAAAGTGCTTTAGCACCCATTAGCAGAGGTTCTGAAACATGGTTTTGGTGTAATTTCACACAGAATGAAGGAGTTAAGGAGGGAAACGGGAGGTGACAGATGGCTGACAAGTCTACTTGAATCTATAGATTCATTTCAGTGTGCAGCAAATTGTGTTTATTTTATGTTACAGAGAGAAAGTTGTAGAAACAGAGAGATCGAGAGAGACTGAAGTGAATTCCATTGTGTTGGTTGGTAACTAAATTAATTGAAGTGAATGATACCATAAGAAAGTATTTATAAGAGTTTACATATATCTATAGTATTTAATTTGTATGAAAACAAAGTAAATAAATCACTGTATATTGTTCCAACCCTCTCCCCTGTCTCCCTGACCATGTCATTGCTGTGATGGTGTTAATGATGTAATGGAAATAAAGAGGAGGACAGAAGGAAGGCAGGCCACATGATGGCTGAGGCAAAACAGGCTTTATGTATTTACAGGCTTACATTCCACCAAATAATACTGATGGCTTCCAAGCCTATATATAATTTTTTTTTTTTTTACCATAACAGGCCACAGCGTGTTGAGTTAGCTTCAAATAAGGGTAAAACTGTGTCTCATCAAACTGAAAAACAGACATGGCTACAACACAAAACAAACATTCATGTTACACACAACTAAATTGGTGATCTAAAGTATAAAACAGAATAGAAACTGCACTTTCCCCCTGGCTAAAACTGCAGTACAGCAAGCCAAACACTTTTACACCAAAAATGGGAACATGTCCTCTCCATTAGTTTAGCAACGCTGCAGAGTTGACACAAGCTTGTGAACTTTGTTGATGGTGTGTGGCTGCAATTTCTCGATATAAAGCTTGTAGACCGAAGAGGGCACAACATGTGCTCACGTTCGGTGTTTGGAGATGACAGAGAATGAACAAACAAGCAGGTATGTAGGTGAAAACACTTCGACAGTGAGGGAGATTAGAGGGAATGACCAGACTTGTTCAAGCTGACAGTAAGGACACAAATATACAAATAACAGCTCAGAACAAAAGTTGCATGAATAAGGCTGCCCCTCCAAGGCTAATTCAGCAGAGGCCCAAGGTCGGGTGAATGAACATAAGCATTGTAAAATCCACCAAATCTTGATTTCTGATGCTACATGCTGATGGCAGGGTCGAGATTTGGCGTAAACAGCTCGAGTCATGGATCCATTCTGTCTTGTGTGAGTGTTACAAGCTGCTGCTGATGGTGATGTAATGACGTGCCTGCATGTTTCATTCCAAAGGAACCTCTTTTGCTATGGCAAACATTGTTGCTGACCAGGTGTATCCCTTCATGCCCCATCTCAAATGGATATTTCCAGCACTCACCATTCCAGCCCTGAACATGATAGTAACTTTTCTTAGTTGTACAATCACCATATGACTTAGGCCTACTAGTAGAAAAGAGGCGGAACACAAACTTTGAAGCATGAATGCCCTGCTAAACACTCCCAGAAACCAAAGAACTTAGTTAGCAACTAGATGAATCCATGCCTCAGATAATTTAAGCTTTTCTGAAGGTACTAATTGAGTCTTACAGGGAGGAGAGAAAATAAGATAACAATTTCACTATACAATTACGGCTGATCCTGATTTTTCTTTATTTGATTTAACTGAGAGTTTGGTTTAACAACTCAAAATTAAAACAGTAAAATATCAGAATGTTTGCATTGCAAATGTTAATAATTTCATTTTCACACATATCATATGTATTTTATTTTTAAGGTTTTTTTTAAATATCTAATGATCACCTGTGAGTATTTCAAAATAAATACAGAGTGGCTGTAATTTAGATTTTTACTTTAAAGAGGTGATATTATGCTCATTTTCAGGTTCAAAATCCTATTTATAGGTTGTACCAGAACAGGTTTACATGGTTTCATTTTCAAAAAACAACATATTTCTTTTCACCCTGTGTTGAAGGCTTCGTTTTAGCTATGTAGTGATACATCTTATCTCTAAATGATCTTTGTTGGGAGTTGCACATGCGCAGTTCCTAGTTAAGGACTACTAGCCAATCAGAAACAGAGAAAGGCGGGTCAGTGAAAAGACGGTAAACAGCTTCGATTCAGCTGTAGGCTAAATGTTGCCGACCAGCTTGGCAATATGACTGGAGCAAGAGTGGTGAGTTATTAAACTGTAACAAAAGTATCTTTCATCCATAAAGTTTTAACTGAGCTCTGTCTCTACATCACAGGAACAACTTTATGTCCATTGACTGCCTGGAGGGTAGCTGGTGTTTGGAAGGGAGAGGAGAGGTGTGTGCTGCAGCTCAGTGTTTTTCCACCGGTGTTTTTGAGGGCATGTCAGACTAGTCACTAGGTGAGCATTATGACACGTATTTTCTTGTGACATCACAAGAAGGCGGAAGTAAAGGCTGGACCACAAACAAGCTGTTTTCAGGCAGTTCGGAGCAGAGTTTTCTGTGGGAGATGGGAACTCCCTTTGGGGTGGACTTTGGGCTTTTTCACTTTGCAAGCCTAGTACATGGACAAAAAAGATATATCACTCAATAAAGGAGAGGGAAAAAGCCAAAAATCCATAACCACTTTAACAACAGATCTGGGGTCTCATTTATAAATGGTGTGTGTGCGTACAAAACAGGGCTGGAAACGTACGCCACTTCCCAAGCAAAGGTTGTGATCTATAAAAAAACAAAAAACTTGACGGGAGAATTTGCGATCTTGTAAGTAAACACTGAACCATTCGTATACACATAAAGAGGAGAAAAGAGAAACGGCAACTCACATGGCAGAAGGATAAAACTGTTCGAAATGAATGAGCCTACTATTGTGTTAAATAAATCGAAATATTACCTCTGAGTATTATAGGCTTGAAGATAAAAAAAACACCCATTTAATTGATTTTCCTTGAAGTGGGCAAAAAACATAATTTAAGATTCTTTGCAGTGCACACAAAAAGAACCAGATTTAGGATAATAAACACAAACAGAGATATCTGTTTCTGCAAAAGAACGCTTCAAATATGTTGTACAGATGAATCGTGAATCATATTATTAATACTTGCATGCAGTGCAATTTATTCTCATAAATAAGGTGAACTGGAGGGAAAATTACATTTAAATTGGTGCCATTTTCAGTGCGTCAGTTGAACAAATACAAGTGCATAGTTTCATATATTGTTATCAGATGTTCGTTGCCTTTTCGAGCCAAACGCTGTGCGCCCGCATGTGGATGTGATGCGCTGCTTGTAAAAATACGTTACGGAAAATATAACACTACTGTATTAAAGAAATCTTTCAGTGTGTGTCATATAAAACAAGTCATATTTCTTTTAACTCATCGGCAGCCCCGTTAAGTGAGTGAACTGTTTGTGTAGCCTAAATAAATGTTTAAACACAAGCGTAATGCATTTGCTTTACTCTCTTTTTAAACGGGGGAGTCCAAACTAGTACCTGGGTCATCCCGTCTTAAGCGTGTGTGTCCCCCTCCAGTCAGCGACGTCACTACTCAAGAGGGATGCCCCTTCCTGCAGATCGGTTGTAAAGGGGTGGAGCTCCGGTACCCCCTTTCCACCGGTGCACAAGCGTTGCGTAAAAGTGCTTTTTTTACCCACCAAACAACAAGTTGGTGTCACACTGAGTTAAATTTCGTTTTGTAGCTTTTCTTTCAGAGTTTGCCTCCTTTTGTTCATGCAGGTATGCATGTATTAATATTAATGAGGGGCGTTTCACTGACCATTTATAGGAAACTATGGGCTTTTGAAGGGTCGGATATTGAGCTCCCTCACAAGCGCCACATTTCACGTTGATTGTGATTTATAAAGGGAACTTGCTTACAGATGTGCGTATGCACGGTTCTATAAGTCTGAATATTTTTTGGCATACGCCATTTTTGGCTTTTGGGAGTATGTACACTTTTAGTGAGGATTCTACGCGCAGTTTTATAAATGAGACCCCAGATGACTACTAGTATGTGAAAGGGGTCACTTGTAGTCATGAACCCATAGATATTCATTACCTGACTCTGCAATTCCTCTTATCTTTACTTTTTTAGCATCTCTCTGCTCACTGTTTTGGTATTCATCTTTATTCTCAATACAGCAAGTAGCTGATTTCAGCCAAAAAAGGTCTAAATAACACACACCTGCACACTACCTGCTCAACTTCAACAGACAGACACACCATTAGCGACTAGCTGGTGAACAAAGAGGAGAATTTGGCCGCTAAAGAATTGTGTTATGTCCTGTAGGAGTAGGTGGAGACCAAAAAAGAGCTAAAAGGAAAGTGCATAGTTGGACTTACATTCTTCAGGTGGATGCAAACACAACTCAGAATGAATGCTTATGTTTTTATATATCTTCTGGGTGTGTAAGTAAGCAACTGTTTGCTTACAAATTTGCCATATCAGCTTAACACCTTATAACATCATGTCACTGTTCACAGGTTGTTTCTGCTGTCCCTGAGTGGACAAAATGCGGTTTTGCAGTTTTAAAAATAAAAATTTAATCTTAGTAAAAAAAAGAAAAGTGCCCTATACAGTGCAGGAATCTTTAAATTTACAACAGAATCAAAAAATCACCTCTCTGGCACAGTGTTGACTAAATATATTTTTATTAATACTAGGGCTGTTGCACTGAATTATGAAAGCTGCATGCAGCCTGTATATCTGAAAATAGAAGTTCCTCACAGTTGGAAAACCACTACCAGGCAGATGTTTAATGCTAATCATTGCCAGCGTCTGTTGTAATGACACGTCATTTGCATTCTGGGAAGTCTTTACCTCAGCTGACTTCATTCATATTGCATGTGCCCCTTCTTTCACCCCATCACCTCTCTAAGGTGCAATCCCGATATAGAATATTAATCAATGAAAAGTGAGGTTTCCATACTCATTAAGTCCTAGTTGTTACTATGAAAAACATGGTTTAAACCCCATTCATTTGAATTTTTAATACCCTTTTAGTTACACATGAATGAAATCTGAAAGACATCATTTGCAAATGTTTTCTTTGTCTGACAGATAAGCACATACTTGAATTCATCTCTGCCATCCACCTTAAATTGATGCAGAAGTAGTACAGGACTGAATCCGTCAACAATCGGGTTTAGCCTGGTCCACATAGTGATAAGACTATCAGGTGTTACATCAGCAAGGCCATGTAACTACTCAAAACCTTGCAAAAGTGCTAAAGCTACAAAAGTTATGTAGGCACATTTGTTTCTGCATAGGCAAACACAAAGTCAAAGGCAACTGAAAGTAATGCATGCTTATGCACAACGTTTTAGGATAACATGTTGTTCAGTGTGAAAGTCAGACACTTTGTACACCCAAATATCCACAGAGAACTCTGACCTGAGAGGTTCTGCGGTACTATAACAACATCACACTATTTTCACCTTTGCCTCTTAGGGAGAACAGTCACTATCCGCATGACCACAAGAAGTCACTAGTCAGGAAAACATAAACATAAGTCTTTTTAAGTGTTTGGAGAAATGAAAGATGTTGTTTTACTGGTGGTCTCAGATCTCTGAGGTTGAAAATCCATGCCTGTAACTTAATTAGCTTTTAAGTGTTTTTAATATTTTTGGATCTGGAGCTTGTTAAAAAGTGCACTACTGGGACATCTTGACCCCATTTGCATTTCTGATCTCCTTTAATAAAAGATTAATCTCAAAAGTGGATGAATGATTACCCATAACACCAGCACAATCCCATTTCAAATTAGATTCCATTGTTAAAACATCCTGTCTATGTCCATTAGGATAATCAGATATGAATAAGTTGCTTTGTGCCACATTTTGCAGCCGGCCTTCAGGAACACAAATGGACATTTAAACAGGACTAATGCCCTGTATGATTCGCCAGTTTGATTCTATACAGTTAATGTCTGTTCTTTTGTGTACAACAATCAAATGTAGGCTTATTAGTGAGTTTGGTCCAGACTAAAATATAACTCCTTTTTTTTTAATGGATTGTTATGAAATTTAGACACTCACGTTCCCCAGAGGATGAAGCCCTCTGACTTTGGTTATCCTCTGACATTTCTTGTAGTGAAGTTTTAACAGAAGAAATATCCTGTGAAATATCTCAACATCTACTTGATAGATTGGCATTAATTACTTCCATGATCTCCTGAGTTGTTCTCTAGCGCCATCATCAGGTCAAAATTTCAAATCTGTTGCAAAATTACCTACCCCTTGAACATCAGATGTACACTGTAGCACTAATTTGCAAATGTCAGCATGCCAACACACATAAGATGGTAAACATGGTAAAACTTCTAACTGCTACCGCAGCATCATGTGGCATGCTATATCAGTATTTAACTTAAAGCACTGCTGTGCCTATGTTCTGCTTCACAGAGCAGCTAGCATGGCTGTAGACTCTTATTCTTGTTATAATTGTTAATGAGATAGTTCCAAATAACCTACAAGTTTTTGACTGGGAAATGATTTATTTGACCAATGACAAATCCGATCAGACTTTTTCAGTGGAATCTCCATTTTTTGTTAGCTTGCTTGATAGTTTGTCTCATTAGAAACACATCTTTTTTTGTACATAAGTGATTATATCTGGTGGAAGTTGGCACTAATTAGTTATCTACATACGTATTTTAACCAACACCTGCCTGTACGTCTCAGCACACCCTTTATTCTGTATACAGTTCATTGATTCCTGTAGACTTATTAATGTTATGATGATATATTTTGCTGTTAATATTTGCTCCTCAGTTTAGGACAATGGTAGGTATATAAACCATTAGCAAAATGGTTTAAGTGAAATTATTTAGTTGGTCAAGTGCAGATATTTCGCCGAAGAAAACATTTTTTCTTAAACTCACAGGCTGGTAAAGATGACACCACCTCACTCCCTCAGCAGCGACCCCACGAGCTCTCCATGGGTGTGATGACTCAGTGGGTTAACTTCCAGCTAGTCTCACATTACCATGTGTCAACCGCCTGTCAGAAGCCACAGTGTAGGATCAATTAAGGAGGAGTTGATGTCAGGCTGACAAGAGAAGATGGGGAAAAAGCAATATGATGTTCAGTAAACTGTATACAAGTGAGACAGAGGAAGACAGAAGTACAGTGTGTTTGTTCAGTATGCTGTATCCATCCCAACAAATCACTTACTTACGCTTGCTTTTCTTCAGTTTGAGGAGTCATCTGCCTTACTCACTATTCCCTTATGTGAATTACAGTATATGACACTAATGTGAGACACCAACATAATATGTGACCAAATACTGTGGATCTGTGGCATGAGATTAAAAGTAAAGCATCATTAAAGTGTTCAGCAGCAGTAGAGCTCACTGAGACAGAATCTGTCTGATATGAAGATGCTGTACAATGTGTGCCTCTTGGTTTTGAGTGGGCTTTCAAAATGCTTTGTCCATTCTGTCTGTAGGTGATGGCAGACTGCATGCCTCACCTCACGCTGTGCAAATATAATGGAGTAAGCTTCAGCCCTTCATCTCACTCAATTTTCCATCACGTCAGTCTCATGAAGTCTGTTTACATTTTGCAGCGCTTGATCATTCACGGTAGTCTTCTTTTGTGTCAGAAAACTGACAAACTGTTCTTTTTTTGTTTGTTTGTTACCATTCACCATTTGATGTTTGGAAGGAAGACCACTCCAGGCGACTGTCAGGGCCCCACCCTTTTCTGAAAGGCCACATCCACGATGCAGTCCCCTCCCATATCATAATTTCATGTGTTTCCGTGGTTACATCAATGTTAAAGCCTGGGGAGAAAGGAGATTGTGGAAGTCAATCATCTTAAATCTACTGTTGACCCACAACATAAATTTTGTACTACTCATAAAAGGCAATAAATGCTTAAAAATGACAGACATGTCCTGCAAATTGTCTGCATGAGGAAAACGCACAGCTGTTCCTCCATCCTTTAACTTTTATCAATCGTGGCTCCTTGCAGAGAAACATTTTCACATTTATTATTGCCCTTTCTGTGCACTGTACTCGGGGGTGGGCTAGGTATGAGTAAAAACAAGTCAAACACAATGTTTTCATGCATGACTAAGACTGCTGAGTTGAAACCTTATTATGGAAAACAATCCACTTGGAATTGCAGTGCTGCAAAGCTTTAAAAATATAGTTTCTTCCCAGCCTCTCTGAGTGGTTAGCAGATCCCTCTGCTCTTAAGTGCTACTCTGAAGCACTTGACAAACTTCATCTACCTGATGTCTCCTACCTGAAGTATCTAAAAGGTATATGCAGAGGCTAGAGTTTTAGTTTTCTTTATGGCATTTAAAAAAAGAAATTGTCAAAAAGAGTCTACGAGGTGATTTGCAACTGTGTATTCAATAAGTAAGAGGCATTTTATTCAGGAAGGAATATTTTTCTAATGTTTCAGCATAAAATTTGTTCTTCTTCAGTGATTATTAGTACATTTCAGCATACTGCAGTGATTAAAAATGTTGTCTTCATAGACTAAATAGCTGCTATAATGTACAGCCAGTAAATGTGATTCATCTAATTTTGCATAAACACATTATGACTCGTGAAATATATGCTTCCTGTATTGAGCTCATTGTCACCTGTAACATTTTTTTTGTTTAACTTACAAATAAAATGCATTTAACTCATTAGTGGATTCAGTTTTAACATGCAGTATACATCTGTCCCCAGTGCCATGATGTTTAAGCCAACCACATTACAGCTTACATCTAAATCAGTTTAAAATTTACTGTCATAAGAAAATCAGGCAGCTATTCAAACCATACAAAACTTAGGAAACACACCTATAACCAACAAGCTTTTGTTTTGAAAACCAACCATGTGTGAATGTAGGTTGTTCTCGGTGAGCATGAGGGGGCAGAGTCATGACATGCCTTCATGACTTACCTTCATGATGACTTCATGATGCTGATGCCGTGACTGATTCACTGATATGCCTGCTGCTGTGGTTAAAAGGTTAAACCACAGATACAGTGAACACACATATGGCTGGTTTGTGACCCTAACAGCGGCATGAAAGCACCACATGAAGCCCTGGCGTATACAATCACAACAATTACCTCCTCCACACACACACAAGTTGAGATGATTGCTTTCTACTTATATGTAGAAATGTGGCTGTTAAACCCACACTCTCAGATGAAGAGATACATCCTTAACATTCATCACATTTGAACCTTAAGGGTTTGTGTTAAATGCTGCCAGATAAAAAAAACAACTATATGTTATGCTGCACCTACCTACGCAATTTAACCCTAAAAAAAACAAAACAATCATACAGTATGTTGATGCAATATAAATGCATAAATGCTCACAGACACAGCAAACATACATATACATATACATACAAGTGTCTCTCCCCTTCTCCCTCTGGCCACACACATAACACTGTGTAGTCTGCAGCTCTCATACAAATGAGCCCACTACAGTCAACAGGGAGGGAAGCTTATCCAGGCTAACCCATTCATTCGTTTTCATACTTCCGAGATCTCACACTGCATTCTCACCCTACTCACATTCGCATGCTGTTCTGTGTGTGTGTCTGTGTGCATTCATGTGCCGTGCAGCGAGTGCATTGAGCAAACGCTTATTAGATCATCCTCAGCCTCAATGATGAATGAAAGTCTCTTCATCCTTTGGCTTTCAGCATGATGAAGAATTGCCCCCTGGAAACCTTGAATCAGTGTATTTGGAGCAAAAGACACTGGGGGGGAAAGGATAGTTTTTTAATAGCAAAAGATCATACTTATACGTGGCTACTACAGCATATCCTCCATTAGTTATCTTAAATGTTTTAGTTTTCTTTCTCAATTTTTGGTGCACACACAGTCATTCCTGTGGTGGTTCAGCTCTGCGGAGCGTTTTTCTGCTCAATGCTTTGGTTTTACAGCTCTCATCAGCGTTGTTTTGGGCAGCAGCAAATTTGCAGGAAAAACCACATTACCTGCTCACCATAAAACAGCAGGCAGGAAAAATTAGCGAGCAGCTGGTGAATAGTGGAGCATGTAGCAGCTAAAGAGCCAATTATTTCTCCCAGGAGATGGTGGGAACCAAAACAGAGCTAAAAGGAGAGAGAATATTGGGCCTTCATCCATCAAGTGGTCGGAAACGCTACTCCAAGTGAATTGCTAATGTTGCTCAGTTTTCTGTTGGATGTGTAAACAGACAGTTATTCCCTAACGTGTTAGCCATATTAACTTAATGAGGTGATAATAATAATATGTCATTCAAACATTTTAAAAAATGGTTAATGCAGGCTTAAGTAAATATGAATCTACCATTTAGCACACATCTCCTTTGAAAAATCTCCCAGTAAACAGTTGTTTTGGTGTTTTTGTGACAAACTAATTTACTGTCCACATTAAAAATGTTAATAAAACTTTAAAATCTGGTTAAAAACTGACATCTAGGTTGCGTAGAAGATGAGTTTCAACTTCATTTCAGTGATTATATTTCAAGTTCTAGAAGGTTCCATTACACCTGCTTCATGTTCAAAGGCAGTCATTGAAAAGCTTTTGAAATAACAGTAACATGAAACCTAGATGTGTAAAAGTACAACCAAATGTCTGTCCTAAGCCGGCTTCAGAAGTCACCCTCCCTCTATGTTTTCCCCTTGCAGGTTTGGATATAGTACTCATATTAGTTGTATGTTAAACTTGAGTGAGTCTGATAAGAAATGAATAGGCTTGTGCTGTGTTGTGGAACCGCTGTGTGTTTCAGCTCTTGTTTTCACACATTCAGAAACTCTGATCTCCATTTCCACTCTTCCCCCAAACGTCCTCTCCTACCCACATTCAGATTTGCCTCTTTTTTTTTTATCTGCTCCCGACTAGATCAAAGGAATTATTGAGCACCCTCAAAATATCTCCCTTCAAACACTGGAGGGGGAAGCCTCGTGTATCTTTGTTTGCCTTTGTTGATGGGCGCTGTGACTTTATAAAATCTCTAAACAGGAGTGTAGCGTATGTGATGGGAATACTCTACTTTTCTCTGCACTACTGCCTTTCATCCTGACATTTAGCCTGAGGGTACAGGTGCTAAAACACCTGGATAATGCAGAGATACAATTTGACAACAGATTGTTTAATATGTTCATAGAGTGATACAAGAAGACACAAGCTTTGCAAGCCAATTGTAAACAGTGATAAACCATAAACACACCATAGGTCTGTTCTCTTTTCTGGGTATATGGCCATATGTTTCTCATTTCTATTGCAGTTCAAACACTGTCTGACAGTTTTGTCATTTACAACTGACAGACAAGACTGCTGAAACACACTTTCAGTGAGCAAAACAAAAGATCAGTATTTGCTTTGGTAGTTTTTACTGTGTATACTTATTTTACAAGTTAACACTATTCTTATTTTCACTCTGCACCCTGCAACCCTCTGGATTTTAATAACTTTATTTATAAACTGTATTTTTTCTGTGTAGAAATCTCGGTTTTTTCTCTGTACTCTTAGGCTATATATATTTTTTTTAGCACTGACTGGGGTGTACAGTCAGATTGTCAGTATGTCCTTCCACTCTAGCCACTTTTCTGGTTCCCACGGCCCTTTCATTGCCATTCTCCACTAATTCACCAGATGCCCTTGGACTTTCCCTCCTTTTCCCATCACCTGACTGCCACGCCCAAATACACACCTGCCTGCCTTCTTTGGTTTTGACTACCTCACCATCCACAGTTCTGAGATTGCATCAGTAATATTGTAAGCAATATAGCAACAGGTAAAGCCATTAGGCTAGTTACTGTAGCCTACTACAGCTTGAAATGAACATCCCAAAATATTACTGAAGGAAGGGATAGAGTGATGTGGTTGTCAACAGTTAGTTTAGTCTATTTTTAGTGCTGTTATACAAACATTTTGCACTATTGAAGCCACATATTGTCTTGCTCTCTTAGTCAAGCCGATCAACTGATTGAACTTCATCTGGCTGCACGGTTCTCGCACCGGGATCATGCGTAGTTTGGGATACGCGAACTCGCGCGCGCACATGACGCAAGGGTGTCGGGACTACCTCAGCACAGAAATGGACCAGGCCGTAAAGCTAACGTTAGCTCATTAAAGTTATGCTAGTTTTGAAACCACTGATGTCCCTACTTCAGCCATGCATTTAGGTAAAGGACCGACGGGCAGGCCTCTGCCAAGAACCTTAAAGGTTTATGCTTAAAGGCATTTTAACGTGACGAGTAAACAATATGGCCCACTTTAGATGTGTGGTGGTCATCAGCTAACTGCCGTTCATGAAAGCTAACCTGAAGCTAGCTAACTTTTAATCATCCAAAACGCAATCACTTTTATTGGTTGAACACACACTGCTGCTTAAAAAAATGACTTTATAGTGGATTTGAATTATAACTTTTGTCCACTGTGGACTAAATTACAATCTGGTACATTTTGTCCAATGACTAGGGCCGTGCATAACTATTATTTTTCAAATTGATTAATCTAACGACTAATTTTGTGTATTC
>NC_060156.1:7046378-7057211 GCF_021292245.1 Micropterus dolomieu | reverse complement strand
TCTACTTTTCTCTGCACTACTGCCTTTCATCCTGACATTTAGCCTGAGGGTACAGGTGCTAAAACACCTGGATAATGCAGAGATACAATTTGACAACACATTGTTTAATATGTTCATAGAGTGATACAAGAAGACACAAGCTTTGCAAGCCAACTGTAAACAGTGATAAACCATAAACACACCATAGGTCTGTTCTCTTTTCTGGGTATATGGCCATATGTTTCTCATTTCTATTGCAGTGTATTGTTACTGTCTGACAGTTTTGTCATTTACAACTGACAGACAAGACTGCTGAAACACACTTTCAGTGAGCAAAACAAAAGATCAGTATTTGCTTTGGTAGTTTTTACTGTGTATACTTATTTTACAAGTTAACACTATTCATATTTTCACTCTGCACCCTGCAACCCTCTGGATTTTAATAACTTTATAAATAAATATACATAAATATAAACTGTATTTTTTCTGTGTACTCTTAGGCTATATATATATTTTTTAGCACTGACTGGGGTGTACAGTCAGATTGTCAGTATGTCCTTCCACACTAGCCACTTTTCTGGTTCCCACGGCCCTTTCATCGCCATTCTCCACTAATTCACCAGATGCCCTTGGACTTTCCCTCCTTTTCCCATCACCTGACTGCCACGCCCAAATACACACCTGCCTGCCTTCTTTGGTTTTGACTATCTCACCATCCACAGTTCTGAGATTGCATCAGTAATATTGTAAGCAATATAGCAACAGGTAAAGCCATTAGGCTAGTTACTGTAGCCTACTACAGCTTGAAATGAACATCCCAAAATATTACTGAAGGAAGGGATAGAGTGATGTGGTTGTCAACAGTTAGTTTAGTCTATTTTTAGTGCTGTTATACAAACATTTTGCACTATTGAAGCCACATATTGTCTTGCTCTCTTAGTCAAGCCGATCAACTGATTGAACTTCATCTGGCTGCACGGTTCTCGCACCGGGATCATGCGTAGTTTGGGATACGCGAACTCGCGCGCGCACATGACACAAGTTGTTTGACGTTACTGGCAGTTGTTTGCATAGATATCCAAAATAAAGGCCTTTATTATGGATATCTATGGTAGTTTGTATGTTTGGTGTCACCCAGGGAACGGAAATGCTTTTGTTCATGGGCAAGGGTGTCGGAACTACCTCACCACAGAAATGGACCAGGCCGTAAAGCTAACGTTAGCTCATTAAAGTTATGCTAGCTTTGAAACCACTGATGTCCCTACTTCAGCCAAGCACTTAGCTAAAGGACCGACGGGCAGGCCTCTGCCAAGAACCTTAAAGGTTTATGCTTAAAGGCATTTTAACGTGACGAGTAAACAATATGGCCCACTTTAGATGTGTGGTGGTCATCAGCTAACTGCCGTTCATGAAAGCTAACCTGAAGCTAGCTAACTTTTAATCATCCAAAACGCAATCACTTTTATTGGTTGAACACACACTGCTGCTTAAAAAAATGACTTTATAGTGGATTTGAATTATAACTTTTGTCCACTGTTGACTAAATTACAATCTGGTACATTTTGTCCAATGACTAGGGCCGTGCATAACTATTATTTTTCAAATTGATTAATCTAACGACTAATTTTGTGTATTCTCAATGTTGCCTATTAATCGATTAACATACCAGTTTATCCAAAATAAATATCAAAAACATGTCTAATCAATAAATCAGTAGTTTATTCAATCATCCTGATGAAGCACATTAGAATAATGACAATAGTAGCATATCTTAAAATGAATCAAATTTGCACTTTACTGATGTGCTGTGATAATAACAATAACAGACATTAATTAGGCTATTGTTCTTAAAACTTTAAATGTTTCTGACGTGGATTTATTTCAATATTGAGTAATACAGTATGATATTCCTGGATATTCAAATGTATTTGTGCATCAGTGTGGGGCAAAGAAAACAACTGAAACGATTCATAGACTGTGCAGACAGTCACAGATTGTAATTTTACTTTCAGCTGTATTCTCGCTCATACATGGCCGTTAAATAAACTGAAAACATAAAAGTGGCGAACGTTAGATGACATGTGGGCTGTGTCAGAAATCCCCACTCGTTCACACACTCCCCACCCCCTATGTAGGGTGTTGTATGTAGAGGACTACCCGCATCATTAAAACAACACTTTTGGACACTACTCCGATCATTATTTTGCCGTTGGACATTCAGTTGTTGGAGTGTTTTTTCTATCAGTGCAATGCATGATGGTATGTAGGGCTTGGGTAGTGAATATCAGTTGTACACTACTTTTCAAAATGCATTCTTGGATACTGTGGACTATATAGGGTATAATAATTCTCACTATACATTCGGACAGCACAAAAAAAAAAATGGCGAGCTCACTATATAGTCTATAGTGGGAGATTTCAGACACAGCTATGGTGTAACGTTAAGTTACCATGACAGCAGCGGGGCAGAAATTACTTTTAAAATGAAGGTGATGAAGAAATACTTAGAAAACGTGTCCTTGTGCTGACAGTGTGCCGTGCTTGTGTGCTTACTCCTGAAAGTAAACAGGAGGACAAGTGTTCATGCTGCTTCACATATTCTTGGACAGCAGTTGTGCTGCAGGGAAGCTATTTCCAATTCACAGAGCTCACAGAGCAGCACGTTATTGAGTGTCTGTCTAAAATGTTCCCAAACGTTAGACAGTCGAAGGTGCGGTCTTGTAGCTGGGGCTTGCCCAGGGCAATCCCTGCTAACACCGGATGCAGCGACGCTTCGATGCACGTAAATGCAAGTCGATGTATTTACGTAATCGATTGGTCGCCCCAGCCCTACCAATGACAAAATGTTAGTTATCTGTTTTTATATGAAAAATATACAGATATTCCTGTGGTCTCCCACACAGTACATTTCTCTCCATCATTTCCATTTCGTTTAGCTTTTTTCTGCTCTCCATACACATACTACTCTGATTATGCATTATTCACCACTTGCCAGTGCTCTTGCTTCAAACTGCACATCGCAAGTGCCCTCTTTATTCATTCCTTCAATTATGCGTGCTCTTTGTGCACAACTCTTTCCTTGTGATTTTGTTTGTTGTTGTGTAGATGAATGTATCCGAGGACCATCAAGGTCAGTCCGTTGAGTCTTATCGGAGTATTACTCATAAATCCCAGCTCCTGAGGGTCCTACAGTGATGTCGCCATGTAGTACCATGTGCCATATTGAAGGGCAGAAGCAGTGAATCAGTCATTGTGGTTGGGCCAGTTTCAACACACTGACCGCCTGTCTCAGTGTGGCTCTGAAGATCGACAGAGATACGATGGTAAGATAGGGGAATGTAAATCCTGTACTGCCCCTTCTGGGTTGTTGACATGTCTAAAAAAAAAAAGTAGTAGGTATCTGCATCCTACTTAAGCTCAACCTAAGTAACATCTGGATTTAGCTACCTGGTGTGCAATCATCCTTCACTGCCATAAATATAACAAGGGGCTACCGAGGGTTGTATATTACAGAGGCTGTAGTTTGAGATGGTGTTGTACTGGACTATGTTATATTTTCTGTGTTGTGCTGGTTGTTAGAGACTGTGACATCAACAGCAGGAACTTTAAATCAGCAATCTGAAACGCTCCCTCCATGCATTTGGTACTAATTGCGTGCATTGTTATGCCTTTACACTACATTTCCCAGCGATCATTTGGTCAGTCAGTCAGCGTGTGAATGCGATGATGAAATCGTTTCAGTTGTACATTCTGCTGTGAAATCTGAATTTATGTACCCAATCTCTGTTCAGTAACGATGGCTTTGTCTAGAAAACGCTGTTGTTTTCTCCTGGAAGACTGCATACTGTGTTTATTGACCATTAGGTTGATAAGCTTAAATAATTACTACTGGGAGGTGGCTGAAGACGTGAAGCCTGCTACATTAACATTTTGCACATTAGTCTTTGCTAATGAGAAAGCAAGAGTCACGAGGAGAGAGAGAATATTTAAAAAACAGATTTGTTAGCCTCAGAGCTTAGCAAAGTTGTGTTTTTGGTAGAGCTTGAAAGTCATTTTTCACATTTGTGCATTCTCAGGAACACTTTACAAGACAAATGTAACGTTTGTAGAGCACTGTACAGTACCATATGGTAAGTGAAATATTCCATGCTCCTGAATAAGCTGCACCACACTAATGTTAAATTTGTAATTAGAATCAGCGTTCCTACCTTTTTATACTAATGTAACCATTACAGACAATTACTGTAATCACATAAAAATATATTTTAGAGTTTAATGTCATATTTCACAGTGTCGATACGTGTTTGGAGATCGAGCTGCTCAATGCACAGTTTGCTGGCAGTGGGTGCTATTGCTATTTATAGAACCAGGGGTCTAGACCAGCTCTGCAGCTGAACGCTATGTGGAGAGAGAGGATGGTGGGTGGCAGGAGGTGGTATTAGTCTTTGGGGGGTGGGGTGGGGATGTCTGTGTGGGGCTATCTGATTGAACATTAGGCTTGTGTGCATAATGGTTGTGTATGTGTGGAGGGGAGAAAACAGTGCAACAGAGGAAGAGAAAAGGGGAGGATGTGGATAGAGAGTTGATGTAGAATGCAGCCTCTGGCAGCCATAACGCAGGTCCTTTGCAGCAGGTCAATAGTTACTTCATGTCTGACTGCATTTCTAAACGTACATCTAAGCTGTGTTTTCAAACAGCTACCTAATCAAGAATAAAACAGTCTTTTTTAGCTACAATGTAATGTAGTTGTATTACTGTAGATAGATAAATAATACACACACATAGGCAACAAACACACATCACTGGAAAGAGGGAGAAAAATGCCTTTATGGCTTTGCCCTTAAAAAAAAAAAAAAGTTTCTCTGAGATTACACAGACTAAATGTATTTCTCATTGACTTCTTGGCTGTTGTGTGTATATGTGTGTGTGTGTGTGTGTGGGGGGGGGGGGGTTGGCTCTTCTGTATCCCAGCAACAGCGCATCAGAGTTGGGCTAGAGAACCTAAAGGGACCTGGTGACAAGACCTGGAGGATGAATTTGTGTGTCTGGCCAGGGTCTTCCCTCCTTAGATATGTATGTATTTCTCCACCGTCTGTGTGCATGGCCATTGCGTATGAATGATTTTGTGCATGAATAGCCGTGTTTCCATCTCAGTTTTTTATGCGCATTTCGAAGTATCGCATTACATAAGGTTGATGGAAACGGCAAAATTAAACAAAACAAAAGACAAAAGTTTTTATGCTCGCTTGAAGTGGTTTTTGTCTTTGTGTAAATGCATTAAATGGGAGATGAAAACACTTTTGCCGAAAAAGTTTTGACGAAGTGAAGTTGTAACTCATGTCTGATCAGCTGATTTTGTCGGCGTCTTTCCAGATATTCCCATAATGTGCGGAGACATGGCTGGCAGCAACTTGCCTGCTTGAAACACATTCCTGAGGACTTCTCTCCAATTTTCTCAGATCAGTGGCCCTCAGGTCCATGCGTTTTTGTTTCTGGTTTGGAACCCATACATGTTTATTACAGCCATTTATAACGGCAACTACTGGCGTAACTACGCTTGCAATAGCCTGGTTCATTCGCTCCAAACCAGCTGATGGAAATTTTCTTTTTTGCGTCATTTCACAAGTCCGCTTAAAATGCGCATGACAATTAGATGGAAACATGGCTAATGTATATGAGCGACCCACTTTTTCTACTGACACTCCTTTTGTAGTGTCAGAATCATTTGCTGATGCATTGTGTTGGTTAATAAAAATCCCCTTTTGATCAGAGTCAAAGTCAGAGAAGTGTTTTTGAGTGTCAGTTTGAAACACTGCCAGTATAATATGCAGCTTTCCTTGCTGCTAAGGGCTTAGATGTGTATTGCCACACAACTCGGATAATAATTTGACCTTCCTCTTTGTCCTCTTGAAAGCCCACAAAGTAATTTAGGAGTATAGTGAAAACTTTTTTTATTACATACATACGTGTGTGTGCACTCCTTCTCCGTGTGTAGAGTAATGATGTGGAGGACTATGGAAGTGAAGACCCCAGTATCCGAACACTAGGCATGGGCCTTAAAATATTGTCAGAGCTTTTTTTAAAAAAGATTTTTAAAACACCAATCACGCCCTGCGATGGACTGGCGACCTGTCCAGGGTGTAACCCGCCTTTCGCCCAATGTAAGCTGGGATTGGCTCCAGCCCCCCGCGACCCTGTACGCAGGATAAGCGGTTGACGATGGATGGATGGATGGATGGATGGAAGGATGGAAACACCAATCGAAAACACTCCTTGTGTAATGTGGGGCTTGTAGTTTTCAACAAGGGATGTATACACGATACACCAGCAATACACACAATACCCATTCCACACTTTATGCAAACAAGATTAATGAACAATATTTAGAACAATAACTTTAATAAAATAGAACAAGGGGAATGTGTTTTTTATAGGAGGAGCCTGTCTAGAATGAGATCATTTTGGCACAATGGCATCCTGGATAAATTAATATAACACATAAATAAAAAGTATAATGTTAATTTAATAGTATATAAAGTTAGTATATTATTAAGTATATTATGTTACTATATTCATTATAATTTCATATAATAGTATACCATATAACCTACCAGTAAGATAATATTAATTCCAGTTGGACAATACAGCAGTTTCATTTTTGTGGTCTGTTTTTCTTAATTAAATTCTTGTGCAAGTAAATGGTCTACATTTTGGTTAGTCTCTAATTTGTTAATGCTAGGTACTAACTTAATAATCATAACCATTCATGCATAACAATGAGTTTTACATGTTGATACTGTTAGCAAGTCAACCTTTTTTTAATGTCCTGTGGTGTATAACATATGTGCATTTGACCATTACAGTTTAACATAATGCTCTGTAGCTGGGGACAGTGAACCCTTATGGGGACAGTGAACCCTTATGGGGAAGTAATGATTGATGGGTGTACCAAGAGTGAACCCTCCTATAGAATTTGACCCCTGACCCAGAGCTGGAGAGAGACACAGTGGACCCAGTGGTAGGGGGAGTAGAGATTAGTGTCTATGAAGGGACTTTGCCCTTATATGGTTTTTAGCAGAGACCTAAACATGTCCTATATAAGCTGTGTTCGATGTACAGAGAGACAGAGTGGTTATCGGGCTGGGTCACTCTCCAAGCTGCTGCAGAGCTTGTAATTGATGCTGAATTCTTTGATGTAATAAACTTTTATAACCAAGAACAGTGTCAAGCGGATTTCTTCTCAACACATCATCGCAGCATTATCGTTCGGACACCACAGTCCCTCCTTATCCAGGCTGTGATTGGTTGGTTCACAAAACGTTGAACATGTTTCCACCTGTTTTATAGATGGGTTTCTGTGCAACGTCATCACCGAGATGTGCGCGCAACCAGTGGGCAGAAAGCAACACTCTGTCTTTGTGGCATATCAGTTAAATGGCATATCTAGCTGCAGTATTGGGCAAAATTAGGTGTTACTTTTTACTTATTACTCATTTTAAAATGCACCATCGCACCCCATCAGCGTTCAGCAGCGCATTTTAGATATGAATCTCCTTTACTGGAACAATAATTAACCTGAGAAGTCAACAACCAGCCGAACTGAAAACACTGCAGCCTATCAGACCAGGGGATGCTGTATCATATAGGCTATGGATAAAGGCTATTTAAAAATAATTAAAGACAAAGCAGGTCCCTCCTGACATTTTAGCTAATCACGTATTCATAACAGCATCAATGAGCATGATTTTTATGAAGCATTAAATTTTTTAACGACACTGTCTGAGATAAAAAAGTCAAGCAGGTGTCTCCACTTCAGAACTAACGTTACTGTTTTGCACATGCATTTATAAGAGAAGTGTTCAGTGCTTTTACAAAACACAAAACGTTGATTAACGCCACTCACTCCTGCCTAGTGGATGCTTCACTGGCAGTAGCAGCCGGAGTTTCTTTCTACAGGCTAAGTTTCACATTGCTGTGCTGCTTCAGCAGATGCTTCTATACAAAATTGTTCGCGGAAGACAATGTTCTTTTCTTCTTTGAGTGTCACACAGCTAGGCGCAATGGTAGGACTCACTGTACCACAGTAAAGCTCTGGAAAGAATGCCTCTCTCCCTTGTTCTTCCATTAGGCTTTTGGCTAGCAGCTGACTTGAACAACATTACGTCTTGCTTCACTAAACTGCAGCGCAGTCACGCATGTTATATTAATATTCAAAATGAAACACAAACAAACAGATCCAACTCTGAAAATGGCATTTTATTATTAAGTCAACAAGAATTTACAAACCGTAACCTACAGTGATTACAGTGGATGACTGCAGTCTTCTGACAGGTGTCGTGCCGAAAAGTGATCGTCTGCCGAAAACTGATTGCCGTCTGCTGGAGCTGTATTGCGCGGTCTCTTCAATCACTTTCTGGAAAGTGAAATAGCCTACTGCATTTTAAGGGTTGTATTGGCCATTTAAAGGTATTTTGAGAGGTAAAAAGTACTAGGTGAGCTATAATCTGTCAAATATATCTCTTCTGAATGAAATCAACTAATTTCAGGGCAGAAAAAACAAAAGTCAATAACAAAAGGCTTCAATCATTTTCTGGCAAGTGAAATACTGCATTTTATGAGTTGTATTGGCCATTTAAAGGTATTTTAACAGGTAAAAAAAGAGTGGATTGGTTGGTAGGCCTACACAGCAAGTAAAATAAGGCAGAGTCATAAGGATAATTGCAAAATTGGCTACAGTCCGTTTTCCAAATATAAACAAAGATATTACACATAGGCCTTCCAAACATCAGTTTTCGGTGGACGATCACTTTTCGGCACGACACCTGCTACCAAAGCACTTTTGCCCCTTGGCTGCGTTCGCATCCAGTAGTGTTTGTATACAAGAAACCCGTCTATACAGTCTATGGCAGTGGTCGGAAATAGGCGGCCCGCGGCCAGATTGCTTTGATAGCAGAAAAATAAAATATAAATAAATTGATAGCGGCTGTTGCTGAAATACATCTCAGTCATGACAGATACAGTTTCTCACACAATCACTTCTTCTTAAGTGATTGTGCCTCCAAAATAAAAGCGCGACAACCTTTTGTGCAGCAGTGACAAGTTTATTGAGAGCTTTTACTTTCAAGAGTTCTGGACATTCAAAAGAGACTCTGGTCTGCTTGACACACCCGTCAGTAAAGTAAAGTGTGATTGGATTCCCCTGAATTGCCTCAGGGTAATGAAAATAAGCATCCGTATGTTTATGAATGCGGATCAAACGCTAGGACGCGCACACACTGCAGCACTTACTTTATTGTGAGCATGTGCAAAAGTGTCATTATAATCAATTTGTTTAACAAGGGAGAAAAAATAGCCGCAGATAGTTGGAATCAATCTTACAACCTTCCTACCGGGAGTCACACACAGTACCGACTGAGCTAAACATACTCACAAATATACAAAGATTTGAAAAAATTTGACTTTGTTCTGGCCTGCCATGTAACGGCTTGACAAAAATTTGGCCCGATGCCAGACTGCTTATTTGCCGATCGCTGGTCTATGGTTTAAAAAAAAGGCAACCTATTAGTCTAAATGGCCTGCCATTATGTCATTATGCCCAAACCTTGCTTATCTTATCCCTCTTATCTTCTGTCTTACTGCCTCAACTGCAAAAACCTGACCAACAGTTGAACTGGATCTGGGGGAGGAGGATGTGGGTTGGTGCATAATCCAAGTGTGCCGACAACGCATGTCTCCCGCTCTTGTTTTGCCTAATGTGTTGCTGAAGCAGCCCTCAGAGGCCGGCCCAATATTTTGAATGATTAGCAGCAGAGAGCAATGGGGTGGAAGATTATGGTAGGTTGCAGTCTTAACTTGCACACTGTAAATGATTTTTCCAGTTCACACATATCTTTTTTTTATGGACATTTGCAGTTAAATACTTGCACTGTAAAGCCCTGTGAAGGCGTGAGAAGTTTGTCCTGCCTACTTCATAACCCTTTAAAATGTTGTCTCTTCTGGCATCAAGTCCCACCCCAATATCTTGTTTCCTGCAACACATTAAAGCATGGAAGAGAATTACAATCTCAAAGGTATTTGATTTTAAAATAGCATGTAAATGGCCACATAAGGGAATGTGTTTTTTCTGAATAGTTTTTAACGTTCAAGCATTATTAAATAGTAGCACATTTTTCCTGAAAGAGCCCTTGTGTGCAACGTGTTTTGTTGGGCCAGTCGATTGGGTGCCTTCCATATCGCTTCAAACTGCAGTGTGAAGATCCCTGGTAAAAAAACAGAAAGACAAGCAATACAACACTCATAAAGCTATATAATGGACAATTAAACAGTAATTTCCAAGATTTCTAGTTAGTGTTTGCTGTTGAATCTGGAGTAAAACACGTGACATTATTGAAACTAAAAACGGACAGGAAACTGCCAGCAATTGCTGTGTGATCCTGTTCTTAAATTGAGGAATTAGGTATCTAATGCACTTTTAAAATATAAATCACAGGGAAAAGGAAACCTTGCAAATATCATAAAAAGGCAAATCCATTTTAACTGACTGATTAATTATATATGTGCTCAATCAAAAAATCAGATTCCATGGACTGTATGATACTAGATTTACTGTTTTTATCTCTTACATGAAGGTTATCTATATTAGTGTTTGCTGCTCCATTTGTATGCAAGGCACTCATTTGCCTAAATGCGTTAGTGGAACCCCACTGTGTATGTCTAAGTCGAGTGACAGATATATTTGCATCTCAAGGTCAGATATTCTTAATTGGTATGCCACAGCAGTATACACCACACACACACACACCTCTTTACCCTAAATATAACATGAATTTAACATGTCATGCACCAATATAATAA
>NC_060156.1:7004117-7046358 GCF_021292245.1 Micropterus dolomieu | reverse complement strand
CCTGAATTGCCTCAGGGTAATGAAAATAAGCATCCGTATGTTTATGAATGCGGATCAAACGCTAGGACGCGCACAGCACTTACTTTATTGTGAGCATGTGCAAAAGTGTCATTATAATCAATTTGTTTAACAAGGGAGAAAAAATCTGGAGTAAAATACGTGACATTATTGAAACTAAAAACGGACAGGAAACTGCCAGCAATTGCTGTGTGATCCTGTTCTTAAATTGAGGAATTAGGTATCTAATGCACTTTTAAAATATAAATCACAGGGAAAAGGAAACCTTGCAAATATCATAAAAAGGCAAATCCATTTTAACTGACTGATTAATTATATATGTGCTCAATCAAAAAATCAGATTCCATGGACTGTATGATACTAGATTTACTGTTTTTATCTCTTACATGAAGGTTATCTATATTAGTGTTTGCTGCTCCATTTGTATGCAAGGCACTCATTTGCCTAAATGTGTTAGTGGAACCCCACTGTGTATGTCTAAGTCGAGTGACAGATATATTTGCATCTCAAGGTCAGATACTCTTAATTGGTATGCCACAGCAGTATACACCACACACACACACACCTCTTTACCCTAAATATAACATGAATTTAACATGTCATGCACCAATATAATAAACTCATAAATATGCAATATGTGTAAATAATAATAAAAATGTATGTACCATGTAGACTCACACTCAGAAGCTCTTGTTTACTAAATATGAATGGTAAATATACACAGACTCCTGTGGTTGGATTGGGATTCAGTGTGTCTTTGTTGTTGTGATTTCATTCTGTGTTTTGTAACCATTTAATTCATCCTCAGACTCTCATACTGTCTTTCCAAATGCATGCCTCTGCAGTATTAATGAGAGCACAAAACCCCTGTTATAACAATTCAGGCAGCCAAAAGAAAAGGTGTTTGTGCTGGTGATGAGGTGTTGGTGGTGGAGGGGGGCAGTCTGGCAACAATGGGTATGATTATGAACAAACAAGCCACTGAGGAATTCATTGTGTGGTTCAGAACAGGATGTTTATCACTGGCAGAGTTCTTTTAAAAATTTTACAGATGAAATATTTTCAAATAGAACTAACGAGCATTTGTCTTTATAGTATACCGTCAGAGGCTTTCTTAGCCACTGATGTTGACCAGGTTTAGTGACTACAAGGGTGCATGATGTATGATCACTTGCAGTAGAAAGTTTCATGTATTATTTTCTTGAAAGGACCTGCATACCTTCACAGGTGTTGTCAGTTGTGGCTGATTAGACCTTTGTTCAGATTGAAGGTGAGCGGTGCTTTGCTGCGGATTACATGAGGTCACTAGACTCTTTGGCTGTGTCTGAAATCACTCCCTCATTCACCCATTCACTATTCCTTAGACACTCAAATTGAGATTTCAGGATCATCGATATGGTGGGACTGTTTTCAAAAATCCTCACTGTAGGATGGAAAAAAAGACAAGTTGATCTGTGACAGACAGCATTGCTCTTAGGGGTGGTCATCAATTTTTTAGAAAACGAAACTATGATCTGATATTGACAATGTTTGTATTCTTATCTGTGGCATCTGCATCTCCACATCCCTCCAGAGCAGATTACTGTAAGGGAAGCATTGCTGGGAAATTTAACATGACTAATGGAAGACAGTTGTGGTGCATCTCAAAGTGGGCGTGTGACAGACAATGTCGTCCAGCCTTGGCATGTGAATTTTGAGGCTAGTTCACTCTCAATTAAATTCAGACGCAACAGTAATGTTTCTTTGCTAATTACCCAGTGTGAAGCCTCCGTGTTTTATCAATAGAAGAATATTGACCTTGTAAAGGGTTCAGAAAGCTTTCGGTTAATTGAAATTCTGATGCATCTTGATATACAAAAACAAGGACTAGTAGAAATGTGTGTTTAGAATGATATCTATGGATGTATTTGTCCACAATTATTATTTTTTTGTTGTAGTAAACACATAAGCGCTATTCAAACAATAAGCATTACCAAGATCTCAAACTGTCACCACAGACAATCCTTAAAATATTCTTATTTTTTTTGGTCACTCACTTAATAAACAACAAAGTGGCAGCTGACAATAAAAAGACGTCATTCGTTATCTTTAACCATTTTATCTTTAACCATTTAGTCAGAAAACAATAACATTTCAAAGGCTTTAGGAATCTATTTTTTTTTTTTTTTAGAATTAAAGGTCACAGTTTTACAAAATAGATATTCAGCTTTTTAAAATGACAAAACTTTAACTGGATTCACCACACTGTAGAATGTCTTGAGGGCAGGCAAAATAATTAAATGATAAAATCATTTCATTACCCTGTGATCCTACAATGTTTTTCATGTTAAACTGAAATATTGCTTTGTGGTTTTTTTGCAGACGGTGCGTCATGGTTTCCCTTACCAGCCCACAGCTTTGGCCTTTGACCCTGTGCAGAAGATCCTGGCCATCGGCTCCAGATCAGGCGGCGTACGGATGTATCCTTTACCCCTCACCTGCTCCCTTCCTCCCTTCCTCTTGTCTGGAGACACACAAGTAAACTGCACATAGATAAATACATATTTATGTATTTACAGTAGATATATTACCTGGCCTTTGCCACCGTTCATTATTGCACATAATAATAAACAAAAACAATGAAACATAATTTATAACATTAACTGAGTGCTCTCATTATCTTGTACCCTGCTTTTTTGACAGTGTAGGAAATTTAAAGTATTTTCAAGAAACAGATCCCTAAAAATATGTCACCTTACTCACCTGATTTTGCCGCTGGATTATTTGCGTCAAATATTACTATTTGCATGGTTAAGTTCCATATCTGGATTTATATCGTTAGTGGGATATGAAATGACCTATATGGGGATATGATTTTTTTTGTCATATCGCACAACCCTAATTATTATTATTATTATTATTATTATGATCCATCTTGGGTTAATTAAACTAGTCTAACTTGCAGGCGTGATCACTCAATCATGACTTGATCAAATTTGTCACATGGCAGTTGGAAGACAATAAAATATTTTGAAGGTGTAAGATTTACAGAAACACAGGCCTACAGCTTGTCCTTGCTTTAAATGCAGTGTTTCACACATATACTTTACTTGGGTGGGCTGCCCAGGTATATTAACAGCTGTCAAAATATTTTTGACCCATGTTAACATTTTGCAGAGAAACACAAAGAGATCTTATTAGGTATGACATCACGGGTGGACATTTTACAAGCTTGGTGCGACAGTGAACACACACACACTGCAGATGTCACTGAGTACCACATTGGTTTCGATCCACATGCGGCGCACCTGCTGCTGTGAAAACGGAATCGCGGCCTACTGCTGATGGAGAAAGTCAGCAGAGCAGAGACACATACAGGGAGAGAGAGACAGAAAAGCGGGGCAAGCCACTGTGTTTGCAGCGAGAGACCGGAGGTGAAGGTGTGTGTAAGTGTGGGGGAAAAAAGAAAGGGAGCTGATTCAAATAGTGAGTAAATACTAAAATAAGCTGGAGAATGAAGTAGAATTAAAATAATAATGAAATAACCTACTAGAAATACTTAAATAGAAATACATTATACGTTACACCATTCCCACACCCCCACACTGCCAGAGCTGCCAAAGTAGTCACACTTTCTTAATTACAGCTCAACAGTCAAGTACGGTGTGTCACAATTCTGTCCCTCAGACCGTGTTTTGGTCTCGTTTTCAGAACCACCACAGTCCTACAACAAATGGATCAATAGGATGCTGAAATAACTATATTGTGATGCCGATTTGTTAAAAGTAAGAATGATTACTTTTTCAGGTCTGTCCGCATTATGACAAGCAAACAACTTTTAAAATGCTTGTTTTCTTAATGGTGTTTGGATCGATCGGGGCTTTCTATGCTAACTTAAGTAAAGTACAACCGATAGCTGGAATCAGATGTCTTCCAGTACAAGACAATCACTCCACTTTACTTAACAACCTATTTCAATTGAAGATACACAGTCAATATATTATTATTACTGTAGCCCATATTTCAGTCATGATAAGAAGGAAGCAGATTAGAAAGAGACAGAGTAAAAGGTTGCTTGATGAGCAATGGAGGAGAAGTATCCCATTATAAGAATTTCACAGAAAGATAATTTGAGAGTCAAGTCATGGCATGAAATAATATCATACTGATAGTATCATCAGTATATTATACAGCCAGTGCTCAATACAGAGCCCACAGTTCAACTGGTTGTCCTTAGGGTCCTTATCTCAGTTCAAATCTCCACAAGAGTCTGTATCTCAACAAAAAAATCCTCTTCTGGATCCCAGCAAGCAAAAAAAACAACTCAGTTTCAATACAAAAGCTGGCTAACGAAAAAAGTGAGGCCTCTTGTGTCTAATAGGCAAGCTTAGTAATTCTCCACAACACCGGAGTTACCTCCCGTAGTCCGGCCGCTGCTGCTGGCAAGCAGCGCACTGGCTGCCACGACGCACTGGCTGCCACGACGCACTGGCTGCCATGGACTGGGCCTCTCCCGGATTGGTGAGTATGGTTTGAAATGCCGCCATATATATTCTCTCAGCTGACTGACTGGTGGCCGTGTTTGTTGTGTGTGACGCAGGCGACACCACCAACACTAACTTTATTACATGTCTTTCTGTTGTGCATTTTCCCTGTCTTCCAAGGAGCGGATGGCCCTAAGATTTCACCCACCACTGCCAACAATTTACCTGCATTTGGTGGGTGGCGGGTGTTAATTTCAGACCCTGGCTGTAATCAAGTAACTGACACATATTTTCAGAACTTAACATGTAGTCCAACTTTCTTGCCTACTTTTCTCCAATCAGTCTCCTTTTGTTGTCTGGTCTCTGTATAAATATGAAGTAGTATCTTGGAGGTCTGCGTGCCCACAAACTGTTTCAGCTGGATACAATTTGCAGACTGAAAACTGCCATAACAAAGTCTTACCCTATTATATACAGCGCATATATTTTCGCGACACATTCCATCTTCCTACTTCGAGACTTCAAGACATGAGAGGGAGTGAAAGGGAGAGGGCCGGTCTTGACCTACTCAGCGAATACTTATCACTCAGGGCTCACAGTGAGCGAATCACTGAACTTGCTCTCTTGCAGTGAGAGGATCTGAGACAGTCTCAGGCTCAGCCAACCTTTTTTTACATATTGCAGCATTGAAAAGTACTGGTGGTGAGATTAAAAAAAAAAAAAAACATTCTGGGATTGTCAAACATAACCTAGCTTCTTTTAAATGTATTCATAATCTAATGAGTAGAGATGCGGCGATTTTGTTTATGGACTCTATGATACTACCCCATCTCTCATATTGTGTCGCAGCTTAGCAACACGACGGCTCCATAAAGTCTATAAAGAAACACTGAAGGTAAAAAATCTAATTCTATAAATCCTTATAGCTGTCTACTTCTTTTTAAAACATTAACTCACACAGCACTGGGCGCAGTAATGTTCACTGTTTGCATACGTATGTGTTTAATATCCATCTAGATAATGTCATATATATCTGGATTGCTGTCCAAGACCAATGTTGTGGCATCAGTAATGTTCATAAATCAGAATCAGCTGATTGTTTGCTCCTTTGAACACACCCCAGTCCTTCTATGAACGAATGGCTTGAAGCTCTCACTCAGTGAGAGAGTGTATCCCTGCGCGTTAGCTCGTCGCAACTGACTGAGAGCTCAACAACTGAGCTGACTGAGAAATGAATGGATTGTTTTAGGAAGTGATTCAGTTCATTCAAGAAAAGATCTGTTCTTTTGAACAAAGCGCTCACAAATGACGGCACAAGTTTTTATTTGACACTGCACACACTGAGTAATAAGCATACTTAGGCATATTTCAAAATACAATTAGACTTGTAATTCTCAATACACAAATTAAATGAAAATAATGGAATAGACATAACAGGTGCACCTTGGCTGTAACTGCAAGTAACTTAATATATATCTAAGAAATCCATGACCTATAGTAGTATCAGGATAGATTACGGCATTGTTCACAGAAATAGTGTATCTATTAGTTTACAAATCTGTGTCACTGCTATGGTGTGTCTCCAGGCAGGGGGCTTCCTCCTCATCCCCCCGCGCCCTAATTCTCCTCCCTCTTTCTGCCCGGTCACTTAACTTTGCTCCGCTGTCATGTTGCAGTCTCAGAAGTGTCCATCCAGCAGCCCATCCCCTGGGTCACCCGGTCACAGGGATGGGAGTGGATGTGTGGAGTGCAAACCAGGTAGGAGATTACACCCTTGTAAATACCCAGGGTTCCCAGTATGCCTTTAGGGAACCTAGGGCCAAGGCAGCAAATTATTATTGATGCTGCAGCAGCCACACGGCTGGTTCTGCCGGGGTAATAGATGGACAGACAGAGTGAAAAGACAGAGAAAAAAAAGTGGTAGTGACAGAGGGAGATGTGACATTGTTTGAAATGTAAATGGAGAATAGCAGGCTGAATGGTGAGGAGAATGTCAAAGGTGCACAGTATTGTTTGATGACAGAGAATAGCTGATAAGAGGCTAAAATGTGACTTAATCAGAAGCTCAGCCAAATGTAGATATTTGATATCCTTTACTTCTCACCCCTTCTTAATCCATCCCTTTTCTCTAAATTGCTCTAATGGATGCCTGACTGTGAAGCAAGGCTGAGATTTCAGTTGGATGAAAGCCCTTGAGTGACTTAGCATTTATATTGACATGCTGCACAAACCTTCCTCTGCTCCCATGTGGCCTGTCCCTGTCTCTCGCTCTCTCTCTCTCTCTCTCAATTGCATGCTCTCACATACACACACTTCTCTATTTTGCTGTTTCTCACTCTGCCTCGCCCTCATCGCCTTGTGTCTAGAGGACCTTTTTTCTCCCTTATTTCTGCTTTTATTAATTCAATTCACCCTTCCTCTGTCCTTCACAGCCTGTCTGATTGTTCTTCCTTTTTTTCCCAGGGCTTTGAACGTCCGCCTGTCATCTTCTGTCATGGTCTCTCTTTGTTTTTTTTTTTTACTCCATTGCTTTGCTAATGCTTTTCTCCTCTCTATGTTTCTTCCATTCTAGCTGTATTAGTATTGCATACAGTTGTTGCCATTGCTGGAATTTCTCTTGCCTCATTTCTATTTTAGAAGTAGTACAAACCTAAGTCCTGCTTTTATTCTGCATCGACACTAGATTACATTTTTTCTCACTCAGTCTCTTCAGGGGGGAGCTGCGTATAAAAACAAGCTATTTGAAGCTAGCGCCCTGTCCTTTTCTTTTCTATTTGTCTCCTGTGACTGACCCGATACCATAGACAATGCTTTCTACTGTAGCAACACATCATTATTTGGCAGAAATATATATTTTGTTGCTGTTAAGAAATCTGTATTGATCTACGGGGGCTCAAAGTTAAACATTCACATGAGACTATTGATCAACTGTGTGGGTCTGCAGTTATGTGGGCTCTCTGTGGGAGGTGCCTTTTTCCAATGTGCGGTGTGTAGGCAGGCATGTCTCCCTGAGTGCCTGAGTGTACGTACGGCATGTGTGTGCATCAGTACAGGCAGAAGACTGATTAATAGGTAGTGAGTTTCCATGGAGTCTGGTTGATTTTATGGGTGGGAATTGATAAGATTTTATTGCTATCAATGCCATCAATCTATTCTGCTTATCTGTCCCATTCTTTATTAATTAACTTATTGATTCCCGATCAATTTTTTGCGTGGGAAAAAGGGTTAGGTAGGCTTTCTGCTTGGAAAGCAGACATTAGGAGTATCAACTTTCACCTTTCTTTCATGATAGAATTCAGTCAATTTCATTTTCACTGCTAAGCCTAAATAATGAGAGGATGTGGAGTTAACAAGGCTTAGTGTTTCGTCTGAAATACTACTTCAGTACTCAAGAACCATTAAAAGGCATATATTATGATCACATTGAGTACATCATACGTTTAAGAAAGGCTCATGTCTTTAATTTAACATAATTAAATGTATGAACTATACTATGTAAAACTGAAAAAAAATGGCTTAGCTTGTTTATATACATTAATATTCCTATTAACATTGACCTTATCTTGGTTTAGAGCTTTATCAAGCTGTTTTTGCAAACATAATATTTATGTTTCCTGATGACATTGAATACAGCTGCATGATCTGC
The DNA here is from genome assembly GCF_021292245.1 of Micropterus dolomieu. Taxonomy (NCBI): domain Eukaryota; kingdom Metazoa; phylum Chordata; class Actinopteri; order Centrarchiformes; family Centrarchidae; genus Micropterus; species Micropterus dolomieu. The sequence goes on along the minus strand of NC_060156.1, from coordinate 7,038,231 downwards.
TGCACAAACAGCACGCTGGCAAGTACATCATCACTGAGACAGTAGACCAAAAAATCATCCCATGGGTATGCATTTGCATAAGGTGGCTGTATTGTTATTATTGACCGGATGTGCTTACTTACATTGGTTTATCTGAGAATGAGCAGAAAAGTGAGAAGGGAAGGAAGCAGGTAGAGAAATGCGTAGTTATAGGAAGGGAGAAAGAGATTAAGGTAGCACTGGAACACAGAGGAGGAGGATGGCAACATGATTGTATTGTTCAGGACAGAGAGAGTAATGTGATTAAAGGACACAACAAAAAGTGGATGGAGATACTAGCGTGGGCAGAAAAGCATCTGCTGTATATTAATGACATGAATAAAAGATCCTCAAATTATGTGAACTAAAAACTACCCACCCACAAATCCAAAGGCACACAAATCTAACAATTAGATTTAGGGCTTCATAGTACTGAATGCCCATAACACAACCATATATCTAAACTCATTTTTTATTTGCTATATTCAATGTTATGCTTACAATTATTTTAACTGAAGATGGATAGATGGATAGATTGTATATGAGAAATTATATTGTTAACATCCCTTAGTGCTCTGCGCTATTTTTTTCAGGAAGATAGCAACAAAAAAAATCAAACCATAAAACATCATGCTACAGTATAACATGCAGTCCTGGATACTGTCCTATCTGAAAGAGAGACAACATGGTGTGTTTGAGAATTTCTGTGATCATCAGACCTCTTTGGTTATAAAAACATATAAACTTTCTCCTAGGGTTTTTTTTCGGTGTGGGTGATGGAAACTACTAGTGTTGAGGAGTAGGCGTGTTACAGATACATGGTGTCATCATAAACCAGCACACAAATTTTGCCTGTTTAGGCTTGTCACATTCTCCGTTCCTCTAAGACACTTTTATTGCTTCCCCCCTAAAACAGTGGTAGGGGCAGCACTGCACTATTTGTCACCAAATACATTTCAATCAGGAGAGACTTTATCTGAGTGAATGAATAATTTATTGACATGTGAACAATGAATATGGGAAATGTGAATAATTTTTGGTGATTAGACCCCACTGTGACGTGGTGGTGATTTGATGAAGGGAATGCTGAAGATCAGGATGAGATGTGGACTTCTGATGAGCCCAACCCGGGCCTGGATATGATGAACTGGAGGTGACTGGGGTCAAATAACAACTGGCAGCAGCAGAGAGGAGAACAGATGTAAAGTTTGACAGCGACTACATGATAGGCTGACGGAGATCGTGGCTAGTTTAACTAAAGAGAGAAAGCCCATAGTCAGCTGATTAGAGAAGCAGGAAGAGAGAGAATTGTAAATGAGTGAAGTATGAAGATAGTCTTCCTGGTTAATCTTTACACTGAACTTCATTAGGATTCAACACATAACAATGTTAACCATGGCTGAAACAGTGATGTTGCATTTTAGAAGTTATTAGGAATATGTGAAAATGGAAATCATTTACAGCAAAGTCAGCAGTCTTCTGGTGACCTTTTACACCCGGTGTAGTAAAACTACAGTGTGTTAGTTCCATTTCAAAAAATCACTTTTTTAAAAATTGACGCTTATGTCTGATCATGATTTGCAATGGATGGAACTTAAACCCTCTGTAGTGATCAAGGAAAACTATAGATACATGAGCATACTGACTGTTACTACAATCCGTGGTTTGTTTTGGAAGGTATCCTGCAATGTGTCACATATTTATTATGAACAGCTGAGGCAGTAACAGTGGGACCGGTCCTGCTCTGGTGAATGGTGCATAGTGACGATGTCATCAGGGTTGGCGCAGTGGGTTGGCAATGAGGCTCTCTGCAGTGGGCTCCTAGGACACTCCCCCCAGCCTGGGGTGAGATTACCAAAATATGCTGAGATTTGGTTTATTGAGAGCAAATAAAACAGAGAACGACCATGACGTGTGTGTGTGTGTGTGTGTGTGCGTTCATGTGTTGTTTTTCCCTTCATTATTTCTGCATACTGTGCTCTGTGTGCTGTCTACCTGTGTCAAAATGGTGTCTGTGCACAAATGTATACGTGTGTGTGGGTGTCCACATCTGTTTGTCTCTTATTGGTGTTGCTTTGTGTGTCTGCGCAGTGGAAGTGGATATAGTTTCAATAAAGGGTCGAGGTAATACAATTGCCCAGAGTCTGATCGACAGTCACTTCTCATAACAGTCAATCAAGAATGAGGTGAGAGACGGAGAGAGAAATAGAAAAGAACAGTGGCAGGGAGGAAGAGGACGGAAAGAGGGTTCTCATTGATATCAACAGCTGCTTTATAAAACATAGAACAGTTTACTATCGATCCACATATCACTTAAATAGCAATACTTTAAAGCAGTGCCAGATTCTTTTTAAAACAGTAAGTATTAGTACAGTAAGTACCACAGTAAGTATTACTGTTTTCAATAGAATCTTACTGAGTTGCTGTGATTTTCACATGTTACTGTTTTATTTTCTGTATCACTATCATGGTATTGATTTTCACCCAGCACTAGGCATCACTGCTATGTAAGTAAAAAAGTGGGCAGACTGTTGTTTCTGAGCACTTATCTTGATAGAACACCTGTCAAGCCAATGTGTCTGTCTCAATATACACTCAGTTTTTGCCAGTTTATTAGGTAAAGTGGTAAAATGACCATAAAGTTGAATCAGCAGCTCTCTAAAATACAGAAACCGAACATTGTAACCTTCACAAAGGTAGGATTTATTGCAGGGCTGTTGTATTAGACTGCATTTGTTTTATCTAGTGTATGTGGACCTACTAAAGTGTAAATAATACTGAAACATGATTCTGTTAAATATCTGTTTATGATTTATAATGTCATCACTAAGTAAATCAATAGACTTGTCTAAGGTTGATATTGCATGTTCTCTTCTAGCAACTCAAGGCACTGCTAAGACTTTTGCCCTGCTAGAAATGTGTTGACAGTCCTGAGTAATCGAGATAAGCTGACCGGCGTTGACAACAGTCGTCTGCTTGTCGCTAGATAAGAACATGACCTCTGCTTTACTTTTGGGGACAAATTCTCTCATCAGCAGCCACATGTTGTTCACTGACCAGCAGCTAACAATTAGTAAACCTAATTTGGCCAATTGAGCGTGAGCAGCTAATGGGAGGAGTTCACTCAGTGTAAAAACACAGCTACTGTTACAGTCCACTATTCATCGCACAGCTTCGCAGTGCCAATTAGACAAACAGTGCCATCAGATAGTCATCAATTAAGCAGTCGTGGCCATCACACTGTGCCATTGGCTTTGCTGACTGTGTGAGCAGGACTGCAAATATAGAGACTATTTTGCTAACATTAGCTCAGCTACTACAGGAGGTCAGATAACAGATAAAGCTAGCCAGATCAAGAGTGTTAGGTGTATTTGCATACACCATGCTTATTTACATTTCTGTCACTACTGTTACCACAAAACGCTTTTTCCAAACTCAACACACCCGTTGCCATGGATATGAGCACATGCATTGCACACATAATCACAACGAGACATATACAGTGCTGCCTAGTGTTATGGAAATTTGATATTTTACTGTGTTTACTGTTTCACCCTGCCTGCTTCATCAGAATAGACCAGTGTTTCACTGTGTGGTGAAGTTTCCCATGGGAAAGATGCTCGTTAGAGAGTTTTCTTATCTGACTGTCCATCTCAGGACAGCTGGTCCCTACTCCCTTCCTCCCTTGGATAGCTGCGTAATACCCTTACAGTATAAAGTCACCTGTTTCTTCACTGGCTCTTTGTCTTACACTCTGCAGACTGTTTGCACTCTCTATGTCTGTCTGACCCTTTGCAAAGAACAAAACCCTTAAAAGACGTCTGGATTGGACTCTTTATTTCAGAAGACTCACTAAAGGACATATTTCCATTTCACTAGTGGTCACTGGGTCTTGATTGAATTACACCTAATTTGGATTTGCAGCCCTCTGTTTGTAAACTAGAGTAATGGCAGTATTTACTGGCGCCAAAAAAAGAGCAACCAAAAGTGCTGCTCTGGTGGTGGGACAGAAAAGGGATGAAGCAACAATATTAAGCTGCTCATATCACATGCTGCACTCTGTCCTTACTGTATCCTGGTAGGGTGCACGATAATAAAAATAATGGCTCTACCCCTGGATTAAAGGAAAAGTTATGAGTATGATTTTGAATAAGAATGAAGTATAGCAAAGTGTATTTTCCTTGAGTCATATAGTAACACTATTCTAGGAGGGAATGATTGTTATTATTAGTTAATTACTGATATTATGTTGTCGATATTGTCAGAAAGCGACAAATGCCCGTTGCAAGTTCCCAAAGACCAAGGTGACCTATTTTAGATAATTATTTTTACAATTCCAAAGTGATTTAATATAAAATTATTTAACAATTAACAAACATTGAGAATGATAAATTAATTGAAAAAAATATATTGATTACTGATTCCATTGTCCCAATTCAGAAAATCAGGTGCTTGATGAGTCAATGTTACACAGCCCCTTAGAAACTAGCTCTTCATGTTACTTTTATCTTTAGCCTGCACAACACCACTACGATTTAACATTTCCAATTGTTGTCAGTCTTGTATCCTCTCTTATGCATCCTGTGTTTATCCTACGTTGTACATGCTACTACCAACATTTTTCTATTACATCCATTACATCCTTCATCTTTTGTATTATTTTACATTACATGTCCTTCATTATGTGCAGATAATATGTGGATAGTAACTGGAGTTGGCTGCTGTTGGTTCATGTGGTCTTAACATGTATGTGCTAATGGGCTGTCTTCTGTGGTGTTTTAGTGGCCTCATTTTGTCTTTTTGTCCCTCCTTTTAATTAGTCCTCATCCTTCCTTGGGTTTCCATTACCCCTGGCATTCCTGGTTTGGTTGGGAGACCACTCATTTCCTTCTTGCTATACAGTGTAATGATCCCATCAACAGTATTTTTCAGGAGGAGGGGGGGGTAGCACCCAAAGCCCCATGTTGCTCTGCTCACGATAAGAACCGTTTTTTTATCACTTTGTTTTTTTTCAATCCGTAAAAAAAAAAAAGGAAGCAACAGAGGCAAGGTAACAGGTGGATTTTTTCCCCTCCCTCTGTCTTTCCTCGCACCTGGCCTCTGTTTTACTCATTTCTTTTAACTTTCAGTGTTTCCTCTTTTTGTTGCCTTCTCCTCCAGACTTCTGCTACATCTCGTCTCTCTTCTTAATCAACTTCCTCTCCTTTTCTCCTCCCCTCCCTGTTTCTCTTAAGCTCTTCCCTCCCTCGCCCTCCATTTCTGTCTGATGTTTGTCTCCATTTCTGTTTTGCATTGTAGGTACAGCACTTTACTGACATAAAAAAATCATCTGCTTTAATCTTTCACAGTGTAATCTGTAACCCTTTTCTTTGTGTCATCCTTACTGCTCGCTTTTTAGAATGATGGCCGTCTTGCAAGTATGTTGATGTGATTGATGCAGTTCACTTGTCTTGGCCGTGAGGAGTACAGCTCATCTCATGCACAGGCGTGTGTACCCATGCACACACAAATACACACATGCAGTCACTTTTTAATTTTTGAAGACAGCTAGCTGCTCTGAAGTCTCTGTGGCATCCGCGCATGTAGTCTGACTCTATTGCTCTCTTTTTTCTTGATGAAATGTTGTTTATGAAAATCTGCCCAGACAGCATCGGAAAGTCTGGACAGTTCCACTAAAAAAGACTGCAATCACTTCAATCACAACTGCTGGAGCTCTGAACTCTTCTTGTGAGCCATATAATGATATGGCTTCATTTAGCATCATCATCATACAGTGTGTTACTATCAAAATAATCACGACTGATTGCTGTTATTTGTGACAGTTTTGCTATAATTGCTAAAAAACCATGAGACCAGGGTGTGTCCACTATGTGCCCCTGCCCTCCTCTCTGGCATTTCGGATTCGTCGTTCACTTTCTCACTTTCACCATCCAGTTTCACGGCAGACTTAGAAAGCGTTCACTTTGTTTGTGCTTTTACTGTAGCACTCACTTGCTGTTTTGTGATGTGACGCGCAATGCCTCAGATTTATTATTCAGTCCATGTGTGAAAATAGTTTCAGTAAAGCTTGATTGCGCTGATTTCATCTTTAGCCACTGAAGTGTTAAATAGCAGCTGGAGGAGGAGAAGCCCAATTGTCTTTAGTCCTGATGCAAATTAGGATATTCTGTGTGGAGAAATATGCGGAGAACTACTAAATGTATTTATGCTCCATATTATGCAGTCTTCAAAAGAACAATTGTATAGAAGAGGCCTGAAACTTAGAGGAGTGCAAACATTTAAAATGAAATGTTATTGCTACTGCTTATCTGCTGTCATATTTGATATTACATGATAATTTGCTTTTGGACAAGCTGAGTTTGAATTTCCTGCTCTCATCCTTAAAGCAATTGTCTATGCTCTCACTATAAAATGGCTTCAGTGACTATTAACATCCTCCACACCTTCTTTATCCTTATCCTCGTTATCCCCCTTGCCAATCTTTGCTCTTTGGTCCTTAGTCCACTGTGCTGGCAAGGTAGTTGAGGAATGAAAGGTCAGCTGTCTATTAATAGCAGCACTGAAAATAGTCTAGGAAATGCTACTACTATACTATAAAGTCCACCTGCTGCTAAATTAAACATTGCAAAATGTAGACGATATGACAGGGGATGTTTTCAATTTAACTATAATTTCATACCAGAAAAATCAGTCAGCTCTAAAGTGTTAAAGTCATGTTTTTTTCTATTTGTCCCTTAAAAGATAAGGGGCTTTTTAGACCATTTGTGGATAATATGCACTGACATTCATCCATCATACATGGAGAAAAGCATCATAGAAGAGCAAAACAGTTAAAGGTTTGTGCAGTGCAGAATTCAGCATCATAATGAACAACATATTGTTTGAACAATGGAGCTACTTCATTCTCTATACAGAGCAAGCTGTTTGTTTTAAAACTCAATGTGCTACTAGCACAACAGGTAGTACTACAATTCTCCTTATTCTTTGTTTTCTCTGTCTCAAGTAACACTTTAGTACAAGTTTATGGGATGTAGTATGTATATAATAAGGCTGATAAAAAAAGTAGAAAATATCTCTAAAATGTCTCAAAAAATGCTGATTTAAAAAAAAAAAAGGTCTCTCCTATTCTAGAGCAGGCATGCTGACCTTTGTCTTTTTCTGATGTGTAAAGACTGCTTGCTAACCTTTACCGCACAAAGGTCACTGTAAGCTTCTGTGATTACTGTACTATGAGATTAGTGACAGTTAAAAGTCAGAAGAAGGGGTGGGAATGGGAGATAAGTACAGGAGTAACTGTTGGAGAATCACTGACCTGCACTACAAGATAATATTTTATCTCCAGTGACAAAAGTTCTATATAACAATGTCAACAACCACCTAACTTTACGTTCCCTGCTTTTATGACACGTTGAGGCTGTGCAAACTCACATGTGCCCACACACAAACAAACGTCTAGTGATGTTTTTCTGTAGAAAACACTAGGGCCTTTGTATTCAGTAACATCCTATCGACTGAGTATTATACTTGAGCCCTCAATATCCCACTTCAGAAGCTGGAAGTCAACGACGTATGGCTTTATTTTCATGAAGCCGCGCAATGCAAAGCGCAGTGCAAGGTGCTATACAAATCACAGCTCTGTGTCGGTAAAGTGGCATTTTCACAGCTACCATGCTGTGTAAAGGCATTCCCCTTGCAGATGATTAACTGCAGGTCTGTGATGCATCTGCAGTCTCTAATTGGAGTGAGGCGCATTGTCAAGCTGCAATTATGCACGCCAGATCCAGTGGCTAAATGTGAGCAGCATCTGCACTCACATAATTCTGTTGTCTTATGCAGTGTAAATCAACACTTTTGGTATCACCTCTGCCTATAGCGGATGTATAATTTATGCTTTGGCAATATTGTTGTTACACATTCATGCCAATAAAGCTAATTTGAATTGAATTGAATTGAATTAATTTAACTATTTTGCACGGCGTGTTGTCCAACTACGTCAGAAGGCAAGCTGTTCTGAATGAACACTAGAGCTGCAACAATTAATCAATTAGTTGTTAACTATTGAATTAATGGCTGACTATTCTCATAATTGATGAGCTGGTTTGAGTCATTTTTTTAAAGAAAAAAGCTTCTTAAATATGAATATATTCTTTACTCCTCTATGATGGTAAACTGAATATTTTGGTTGTGGACAAAACAAGACATTTAAGGAAGTGAACTTGGGCTTTGGAAAACACTGATCAACTTTTTGGACCATTTTCTGATATTTTATCAACCAAACAACCAATAGATTTATCAAGAAAGTAATCGACAAATTAATCGACAATGAAAATCATCAGTTAGTTGCAGCACCGCGCACATTTTTAAGCTGTTTTTTTTGGAAGGCATTCATAGAGTTGTACTTGTTTGTACTTTGTTTTTCCCGTTTAAGCTGTTTGACCATCTGACAAAGACTTCTGTTAACGTGTGTGTGTGTGTGTGTGCGCTGGCCCCGTAAGTGTGCCACGTGCCACTGCCAACAAATATACCAAAAGTGCACCTGCATGACCTTGGTGCATTTCATGTCCAATTCCTTGATTTACAAAAATGGAGGTTGACAACTAATGTCATCAGATTGCTCAGCTGTCCGCTATGTAGATTCTCTTTGATGAACCTCTTTTAATCCATTTGGAATTACACCCACCCAGTAAACCCTAAGCATGCTAGTTTCTAAGCTGCCTCAGTTTTAATTACACCGTTTATTCCATCTTCAATATGGACTGTATTCATATTCTGGTATTTAGCTACTATGCCCGCTAATCATCTTCATTAATATGATTTTTTTTTGTTCACGCAGTTTGATTGCTCCTCCTGTTTCTCTCACACTATCACATTTTACCACATTTATATTTTACTGGGAAGTATGCAAATGAAGCCAGGGTCTGACTGGATGGCAGTAATGCCGTTATCATCACAAACCGCAAAGAAATTCTGCGACTGCAATTAGTTGCGCTGCCAATGCAATGGTACATGTAATCTTTAAGTCTTTAATTAGATCAGATTACATGTCCCTTTGAATTATATGATTTGACATGTTGGGACTTATGTTTACTCCACGTGATGGTGAGGAGGCGGTGTGTGTATGTTTGCATACTGAACATGGTTTTGCCACTGTGTTGCCACGTGTAAACACATTACATAATGCATAGCTCACATCATTAGAGGCAGAGAAAGCATAAGGAGGGGATGACTGAAAAAAAATGGAAGGATTTTGGAGTCTGTGAGACAGATAAGAGACAAAGAGCTGCTCTGCGTTCTTATCTCAGCATCCAGTGATGTCACGTGGAAAACTGTGTGCATTGCAACACAATGGAAGATAAGACTCACTGTTAGATCTATGTCTGTGTTGCATTACAGGGGAATTGAAAAGTCAAGAAGTAATAGGAATGATAATGAGGGATGGCTTTTGAATAATTCCTCTTCCTTTTAAGCAGTCTAACAAATTTTAGAAGATTGTCACGCTTGTCGCTCTAAGTGACGCAAACGTCGATGTGCCTCCAACACAGTGTATACGCTTTATTTCTTTCTTACACAAAATGTATCATTTTTTTCATTTCAAAGCTGAGCCAAACCATTGACACTTCAGATGTTATGTTATGTTTTTTCTATGACCAAGTACAAATAGCACCAACATTACAAAACTGTGTTGTTACGCTGGAGTTACGCATTGAATCTTCTTGTTTATTTCGTCAGACATGATGACTTTGATTATCTACAGCGATGACAGACAAATCGTGATCCTTTCTTTTTCCTAACAAAATGAAACATCTGCGGTGTGATGCAACATCTGTTGATGTGTCTTTCTGTGTGTGCGTGTGTTTGTGGCAGTGATAGTGGGGAAGTGTGTGGGGGGATTTATTGTTCTGTGCTTGAACAGTGGCATGATGTCTGAATTTCAGTTCTGATTCAAAGGTATTTCTTGATGGAAAAACCTTTCCATCATGGCTTAAAATATAGATATATTACTTTATAGCCATATCATTGAGATTTATGACTTTGATCTATTGAAGTTGAAATTTGCCCTGGAGTAAAATTTCCATTGATTATGCACCCATGTGACATGCGGCTGGACGGGTTTTGTGCTTGTTCTGTAACAACTGTGATTAAAAACATGAGCTCATGAGACTTTTCGGCCACATTTGGAGGAGCCATATTAAATGGGTTAGTACTTAGCGGACTGTGATAACTTACTCGGCCTAGAAATGCAGACAGTGGAGGAACAAGCCCCTGAATTAGGACACAGGTGTTGTCTGTCACACTTTCAGATACATCCATTCAATATGTGAAATGTGGCTCTCCTTCACAGTAGGAGTTTCACATAAGATGTTTGAGTAATTTCACCATTAATGTTTAGTTTCAAACGCTCTGGGTCATTACTGTAAATTGCAGGATCTTTATTTATCCTTATTGTATAAAACTTTGCTGATATTAGATTGGTATTGCTGTATAAACGGTAAATGCTCATCCTGCATAACAGCTGAAATAAACATTTATATTTATAAAATATTTCCATTAGGGTAGGACCTATAAAGGATGCCATCGTGCATTGCCGATAGCTGACAGACATCGCAATTTTGAGCTGGCTTTGTGATTTTACAGTCTAATGTAAACATTGTAAAGTCAAATGTATTTCTTTCTGCCCGCTTCTCTTTTGCTCTGATACTGGAACGAGAGCAGGTGGCCAGTTTGCGTCATCATATTGTATACATGGGAGGTCAAACATCAGTAAATGCTATTAGGTAGTGTCCAGTGCCTCCGTGGTAGGGACACACACAGATACAGTAGATTGATGATAAAATACAATAAAGAACCATACTCACGCACAGCGCTCTTTCCCTGGTATTCTGGAAAGTAATTATGGCAAATGAAGGGGCTGCGACCTCCCTGTAAAATGTGTCACATGGCTTCGCCCATAGAAGCAGCTTCCTAGCTCTGTGACTGTACATTACTTGCTGTCATAGAGGAGGCATGTTCAGTGTTCATTGTGTGAGCTTGAAGTCAGATACAAAAAGGGAATTGAGTGTGGCTTTGTGACGTTGCCATGGCTACATCGACACAAATGTCTCAGCCCAGATGTGGTTGACCATCTATTTCATTTATCAGATGCTGGAAATCAGATTCAGAAGCTGTTTGTCTAATGTCACAACTAAATGTAATAACACACAACATGAGCAAACCTTACTGCTACACTAATGTCTAGGGACCCACAGATTAGGTTCATCTTTATGACATTAGTCTCAAATGAGACAAAAAAGAATAGATATGGATCAATAGGTCCTTTAGTTTATTTTTCAAGGACATGCCCTCCAAAAATACTATACTGTTGTTTAATGCTCTAATGAAAAAGAACACCAAAGATGTGTCCTTGGTGAGCACAAAAAAGGTGCTGTGACCATCATCACAGTGTCAAAAGGTGAGTCAGTGCAGCATAGCACATCGTATCTCATTAATTCATCCTGTCTATCATCAAAACAATAGACCCTAGCCAAAGGGCTTTACCGATGCCAGCTGCCTCCCTTGTTAATTCGATTCCTCACCTCATCGCCCGGGCCTGGAGCAGCCAGCCACTGAACTGTCCAGGCGTTTTGTCTAGACATCTGGTTGTGAAGACAAAAGGACTTTTGTTGTTGTTTTTCTGGTTTTTCCTTCTTCGACACAAGTCTGTGTTTCTTTGTGGGGTCTCGTCAAACAGACACCAGGTGATAGAGAAGAGATACAGTTTCCTCCTTTTCACCTTTAAACATGGGAGAACTGATGAGAGGAGATAGAGATGGAGTATTATGCAGTAGTGAGTGGAGGGAGGGGCTCTTTGTTGGAAGAGGTACTGCAGATAGAGCTGAAAAACATATATTAGAAATCACAGACTACAAAATCATTTTGATCCATTTGAAAAGTAGATTGTCACTGACCTAGTTTGTAGTTTCTAATATTGTCCGATAGTAAATTGCATTATTTTCCATTACATTGTATTAGGTTCCACTGGTTCAACATCTATGCAGCCTTTGATATGACATGGTCTTATAATTAGCACCCACTAAATGCAGGTAAATTGTTGGCAGTGGGCTGTCCGCCTCTATGGCAGACAAGGTAAACACAAAACATAAAGTCACATGTAGTAAAGTTAGCATTCTGTTTTGCATCATGCACATCACACAGATCCATAGTCAGCTCAGTGAATATCTATTGTGGCGTTTCAAATCAAACACGCCAGTGGAAGAGGCCCAGTCCTACCTTTAGAGTGACAACAAGTACCGGCCAAACAACAGGAGGTAACTCTGGTGTTGTCGTAGAAAGACGAAGCTTGTCTATTTGGACCAAGTCTTCACTTGGTTTTATTTTCATAGGCCAAACCTTGTATTGAAACCTTGTTTTTCTGTTTGCCTGGTGGGATTCAGAGCAGGAGGTTTTTATTGAAATATGGAAATTTGAACTGAGAAAAGGACACATTTATTGGTGGTTGAACTGTGTGTTTTATATTGAGCACTGACTGTATAACACTGTGGTGAACTTTGTTTGTCTTGATGTTTGAGCTACCTTTTGAAATACCAGTTGTTAAATAAGGTGGAGTGATTGTCATGTACTGAAATACATGGCTCCTTCTTGTTATGTTTTTTGTAAATATATTGAACATTGAGTGACAACATGATGCCTGAATGAGCTGAACGTTATTGATTTAGCACAGACAATTCAAAAGTAGCCGAAAAAAAATACTGCCACAGTGCCAGGCGGTGAAAAAAATTATTTAATTTCATACCCTGTTCTTGAAACACAGTTACAGTATACCACATGTACCACAAGTGAAATGTCAGTTACCGCATCTTTAGCTTCTGTAATCATTCTGAATGAAACGTATTCTGTGGGCGGGGTGTAATTTCCAGGGATTTCATCAAATTCCTCAGGGATTTAATTGCTCCATGTTTTTAATTGTGGCCATGCTTTAGGGAGCACGGGATCTTTGGAAAACTACAGATTTGGAGCAGGATACCGCCCACAATAAAGTTGTACTGGACTGTTCGCCTTCACCCACACCTCCCCACCTGCGTTGTTAGATCAGTAGGCGGAGGATGTGGGAGAAATGAATAAATTAGACCATGCTCTTTGGGAAATGTAAACAAAGTTTTTGCTCACTGACATCAAAACACCACCTCCAACTCATGACATTGCTCTGTTAACTACTACCACCCACAAGCTTACAAAGTCAAGTGTGGGTTTATTATGATGGAGGGGTTAGATGGTTCCCTCAAATCACATTCGATTGGACAAATGTATATGTAAAAGTTACACCTTTTAAGGTCAGTTGGTGAAGTGTACTTGAATTAATAAATTACAAGATCAGCTAAGAAAGGATGTTGAGTTGAAAACGCCATGTTTGTGTGTGTGGTGGGATGGAGAGAACCCGTTGCAACACTGACCGTAAAGCTTGATTACAACTATGACACTCAGTGTATCCCACACATTGATTTATTTGTGGCGGCCCGCCACATTATCAACGCTGACCGCCACATATTGATTTTCGATTTTATTTTTTTTTTTACTATTTAAAATGGGTATAATCCTATTTGATTATAGAGCTGCGTGCAGCGCGTATATTCACTCATCACCTCCTCTCACTCCCTCGCTCCCTCTCTCTCTCTCTCTCTCTCTCTCTCTCTCTCTCTCTCTCTCTCTGTCGCACACGAACACATTGACAACGGACCCTTGTGTGAATCATGAACACCGCTGCACAAATCTGCCCCATCCCCTCCTGGTGATGAACACAACATGCTAGGAAGAAAAGGGCACTTAGATATTTGGTCCCATTCCAGAGTGAGGCCGACAAAAAAACAGAGTGCCTGATTATATTGGACGGCAAGCAATGTGGCTATACGATTTCTGAAAAAAAACACTCTGAAGTTGAAGGGGCAGATCAAGGCTAACCACCCGGGAATTGAGTCAACATCTCGTTTACAAAACAAATGAGAACAAAGATGACATTCAAATTTTACAAAACATTTTATCTATATAAGATATTTTATCTATATTATCTATGTGAGATGAGTGAAATAAAGACTAAAATGATAAATATCTCTATTTTGGTTAGAGTAGATTGACCAAAATGCTAATCAAAATTATACAAACGGGATTATAAAAACTAACATCAGACTAAAATACCCAGACTTTTAGTCAACTAAAACTTGATTTAAAAAAAAACTGTATACAGTGGACTAAATATGACAAAAACTAACAAGGACATTTGACACAGGACTAAGAGAAATTAACACTAGTCTTGTATACTCAGTCACAAGTCTCCTCTGGCCTGAATATCCACTTGTAAAAATATTTTACCTGTTCTCAAAACACAAGTGACAATGGTAGATAATTGAATTTCTTTTACACCCTTATGGTATTACAGACTATTTGCAATGCATTCTCCTTGTACTGGTCTTTTTTTTTTTTACCATCTGTGTTTTCTGGATGCCTTTGTGTGATTTTATGGACTTTATACCAGACCATCTTCTATGCCGGTCATTCCTCAGAGCAGAGTATAGATAGGCGAGAACACATGGCAATTGCTGCTATTTCCCCTGGCTTCCTTATCTCACGCATGGGCTATAGCTGGCTATTTTATCTGCTCTTCTGGCTCCTGAAAGATGAGGAGGAATGATAAAGGGCAGATCAGAGAGAAATAAATTCCCAGAGACAGATAGAAGGATACTGCACGGTCAGGCTGTGAAACAGGGTGATGTAGAAAATAAGAAGAACTCAAAAGAGGAGGATACAAAGTGGCGCAAGAGAGCGAAACGGAGGTGTGGTTGATGCAGGAAGAGTGTGTTGAAGAGAAAGGGAAACTGAGTTCATTGAATTCCTTCTAAATGGAAATTTCTTTGGGATGCTGTGTTGTTGACTGATTAGATTGGAGGTGATAATTGTGTTTGCCCATAGCACAGGAGCACAACTAGCATGCATGCAGACACACACACACACACACACACACTGCAAAATACTGATCTACTTGAGGAGAAAAACATTAACCTCGCCTCTTGTGCCAATCTACTTCCTGTTCACTGAATGAAGTGTCAGTTTGTTAATTAGTGCAGTCATCTGACACTTTGAAGTTTTTACTTGGAAAATAAGTTTTTACTTGTTTTTCTAGGACTATGTGGAACTGGAACTTGTTTTAAAGAAAAGATTTCAAGACTGAATATGTGGCTAAAGGACACCCACCCACACACAAGGTGCTTTCTATCTTTACCCTTTAATGTTTGTTTTGGGAATCGAAACTGTGAGGAACTTGTCAGTGTCGGCAGAACATTGCAAGTGATGGATGTTATTAATGCCTCTTGTTAGCTCTTATCCTTTGACTTTATCAATGGGTTTGTTTTGTGAACTTCTACATCTGCTTTGAGCGCCTTAATGGTCAGATCTGGGTGTCATGGTTAGAGGCAGCATGTCACTTGTAAGGGATCAGGGGCAATGTCATGAGCTCTCCAAAGCTGTATCAACAAGGCCATCTGGATCATAATGAGCTATTAGTGCCTCTGGATTCACTTTCATTAGCATTTTGGCTGATATTCATCCCAATTACCATGTAAGATATTGTCATCCATCATATTCCTATCTTCCATTTTCTTTTTTGAATTTTAAGTATGTCTGCTTTAATGGCATCCTTTTCCCACTTGTATACTTTTTATCCCTTTTTCTAGATCATTCTACTTTCCCCCTCATGAATTGTGTGATATTATTTCTAGTTGTTTCTCAGTGTCGAGCCCTTTAGTCTCACATCCATTTGTTCCTTCCTTCCTTCCCTCTCATTTCCTTCCATTTAAATAAGATATTGGGTCCCTGGATGTTCTAAACATTTGTAGTTTCTGGGGTGAATGACTCATGCCTCAATACAGCAGCACTCTAATCTCTTCCGTAATACCGCCGGCAGCTTAATAGACTGTAACATGCAGACAATGTTACAAGCTCGATGTTGCATCTGTGTGTTTATGTGCAGCCGTGCACACTTTCCCAACATGTTTTGTGTGTACACTTAAGTGTGCCTGCGAGTGCAAGAAAAGGGCGAGAAAGCCGTTGGAAGGGGTGATGTAGGCTCTTTTGAAAAGGATGCACTCCTTCAAGTGCAAGCAGGCGATTGGTGTAGGTGTACATGTGTGATCACACGGGCGAATGCAAAGACGCCCGCAAGGAGAGGAGGAGAGAAAGAGGATGGAAAGGGAGCTAGGTTATTGGCAGCGTTGCAGAGTTGGGCTGATTTATCTTCCCACATTGTGACTCACCATTTGTCAACCATACAGTTTACATTTCAAAGCAGCTAGTAAAAGACACAGAAAGAGAGAGTGTGGGGGGAAAAAAGGAGAGGGAGAAGAGGGCGCGTGAGAAAAGTTTGAAATTTCAGAGGATGAATGTATGAATGTAGAAAGTAGGGCATCAACTTTTGTCTTGCTGTAGCCTGCTAAAAAACAAAGCCCAAAACAACACTTGTATAATTTCACTAAAAATGATAACTTCGGGTTTTTCGTTGCAGCAGTGTATATGCAGCAGATTGTGTTCAGTGTTTGGAGTACATTAGGTTGAATGTACTCCATGGTGGCTTGATGGCAGGTTGAAGGCATTGTGATCCCAGTGTGTCCATTGTGAGGAGTTTAAAGGTTCAGTGTGTAATATTTAGGAGGATCTATTTATAGAAATGCAATGTAATATCCATAACTATGTTTTCAGTGGTGTATAAAGACCTTACATAATGAACTGTTATGGTTTTATTATCTACATACACCACAGATCCTCCTACATGGAAGTCGCCATGTTGTGTCACCATGTTTCTACAGTAGCCCAAATAGACAAAAGGCTCTACAGAGCAGAAGACAAGAAGAAGAAGGAGAATAAGATGGAGATGACTGGTTTATTAGAAGTAAGAAAAGAAGAGAAATTTGGACAAATGGAGGCCCACATGTATTATTTAGCACAACAGCCGACAGAGTTTGTCGGCCACTGTAGCTTCTCCTGCGCGCTTGGAAAGGTAGCGGTGAGCAGTGACTGATGCTGCATTCATGTGGTGTCTGAATAATCAGAATCCTTTTTTTCCTCTTAAATCTTTATTGCAAAAACAGAAATAATGTAAACATGGGACATAAATAAATCAGAATCAGAAGGAGCTTTATTGCCAAGTAGTGTTTTATACATACGAGGAATTTGCTTTGGTGATGAGGTGCTACATGCAGTTGACATAAACAAATGTAGAAATATATAAATATGGAATAAACAAATGCAACCTATATAAGTATAAAAGAATAGAGAAAAATAATGCTACTATTTGCAGAGAAAGAACACTATTACAGATATTTACATGTGCATTACTGTGGTTTGTGTTGTGTAGACGTATTGCAACAGAAGAGAGTATTGTGTACATAAATACAGTATATAAATGACAATATAAAATATAGAACAACAAAGATTCACAATTGACAACAATTATGTGCAATGTGCCAGGTTTGTGCATGATATGAAATGAAATAATATTTACACATGCAGAGACATTTGTATTATTTGAAAAGGGGGGAGTGTCAGTGGGGGACCTTGTTAATGAGGCTAGCTAAGGATAGAAGCTGTTTCAGTGGCGAGACTTTGTGGTGCTGATTGACCGCAGCCTCTTTCCAGAATCTTTCCTGCTCGCTTCAGAGTCCTGGAGGCATACAGGTCCTGAAGTGATGGACGATTGCAGCCAATCACCTTCTCTGCTGAAGTATACAGAACTTTTAACTTAAACCAGTATTCATTTCTAAATCACGCTTTACGAGGTTGTCCCTGATAGGCTGTCAGTTCCACATGCAATTTGATGAAGAGCATGTTCATACAGCTTCCAGATCAGACTGTTGATCCAAGAGTAGAGTGTAAGCACTATACAGATAGCATAATACAAACTTGTTACACATGGCTGTTTGACAAGGTGTGTGTGGGAGGACTACAGTGTTTGGATGACTGCCTTAAGCAATCGCCATTGTGCGAGCCAAGTGATTACGTGTCACTATTGGAAATGTATACAGTAAATACTTGGCAAAGATTACACTCATGTAGCAGTATGGTTTGGAAACTTCTGTGCATGTAAACCAAAGGTTTCAGAGCTTTATGCTGGTGTATATGTTTAAAGTACACTGAAAAACATATTTTTTTGGATGATTGCCTGCGTAATAATGTGTTTATGTGTCGTGGAAGCGCTTGTTTCTGTGTCTGAGTGGTCATTATTTTGCATAGTAAAATTGTGTTTTTCTCTAATTTGCTAATGTGTATTCTAGTCATGTATCAGTCACACACTAACACAATTATACACTTGTCTTCATATGTGCTTGATGACTTCTCCATTTCCCTCCACTCAATGTCTCACCTCTGACTCTTAAAAGCACTTCATGAGCACCACAGAACACTTATTGTTGCCAAACAGAAATGCACGACTACTTGTACATGATTACCTCTTATAGCTGCTCCATTTGCCTCACACCAGCAGAGTTGTTTGGCTTATTTAGGTATGCAACATGTGATTCTTTCTTCTGGCACGATGAAACTGCGGGCCACAAAACAGGAGCAGTGTGCCCACTAAGCTGAGAGGTGAGAGCAGGTGTTGTGATACAGACCCAGGTACAGACTTGATGATGACTCAGGGGTTTATTAATAAACCCTTCTCGAGGTACACATCAACAACAACAATAACAAACTTACAGTGACCGATTAACTAAACCAAACCAAATACACAGTCACTGAATTTCTGGCACAGGAAAAACAGCAATGAAGCAACTAAATTAAAACAGCTTTTATGCTCATAGACATTGCTCACCGTATGACTGAACTGTACACAAACAACACTAGACAGGTGTGCACACAATTCAGGGAAATAAAGACAAAGCCACGCCACCGTTAGTTACTGTTGCTAAGTCAGACAAACGGTCGGACTTGTCAGACTTTTATCACATTGCTGCCACTGTCTATTACTTTACTCCCTGGAGAAATATTGTCTAATTTGTGGTTACAGCTAGGTAGGTCTCTGTTCACTGTTACAATCATTAAAAAGCAGAACAGTAGGGTTATATAATGTTACATTCAGTAGTAAGTTAGTTAGCGTTAGCTAACTAACATTACATTACAAACAATTCACATCCTACATTTTTCTGGATTTGTTTTAGGTTTTGGAAAGTGAATAAATTGTACATCTCCTTTCAACCTCTTTGGATTGCGACTGTAATTGTTGCCTCAGGAACAGTGTTTGACCATGTCTTGGAAAAATACAGCAAAAAAAAAAGGCTAGAAAACAACTACTTTTGCATGCGAGTCAATTGAGCGCAGCCATGAAAGTGTCGCACCTCAGTTAGAGAGAGTCCTATATTGCGCTGTGATTGGCCAGCTGCGTATCCGGGGCGTGGCTTAGCGAAGGGTCAGTTGCACAGATGAAAACGACATTCTGAATGGACAAGCTCAGTCACTGGCTGAGCTCTACCACCAGGCAAGAAGCATTACTAACAGTATGCAGTGAGGTCCACATAGCTTTCTCACTGCTGTTTGGCCCTGGAGCAGCACCACAGTTAGCGGTAGGGGTGGTGATGGCGCATAGATAAGATGCTTGCCTTTGGTGTGGGAGACCTGACAAGTGCAAAAACACTGCAGAGTCTGTCCGATACTCAGCACTGGAGCAAGACAGGAGTTTTGACACCCAAAGTCATTAGGCTTGGCTCATCAGTGAACCAGTCACAGGAAAATTGAGTCCCAGAAAGAACAGGCCATTCAGAAGGAATGGAGGAATACAGTTGTATATTCAGAGTCAATGATGGTTATCAAAATATTCATATTGTCACTCTAGGTTAGAAAACTTGTAACTCAAATATTTAGCGAAGATACTTCTCTGTGGGTGGAAAGAAATCAATAAACTGTAAGAAAGGAAATTGAATCAAAACAGGGTTGTATTTTTTCAGTTGCTAAAAAGATTTGGTGACATTTTTGGATATTTGTATCGTAACATGAGCGATACCTTCCACTACCGTATAATATCCTCCCAAGAAATAATAGATTTGTAGAATTGCATTGCAGTCATTCGTGGTCTGCAGAGAATTTATCAAAATGACTATGTTGATCCCTAGACTTTTCACCTAGCGTAGTTTTCAATCATTCATGGCAATATCTTAACATCTTTTTAATGGGTTAGCAGACATTACATGGTCCCAGATGAAGAATGCTATTACACGGTCAAAATTACTATTCAGGAAACACTGATGTACATGAAGGCTTGTCCTCCTGAGTGTCCTTGAGAACAGGCAAGGTACTGTCAACGTACATGTCATCATATAGTGTAATCCTAGTGTTGGCCTACATGCTATTCATATGACACATGCTTTAACCTCTTGGTACCGGACCTTCCCGTAATCGATTTTCGCTGTTCTAGCTGTTTTCCGTCCAAAAACAGCGGTCGTTTGTGTCAACAGAGACCGTCTGGCGGGCCGCCGTCTCGGTGAGGTCGGCTTAGCCGGTAAGTTTCGTTTCTGTTGTCAGATTGAAGTGGAGACGAAGAGTTTGCTTTGGCGGAGGCGGTCTTGTAGACATGCAGGATATCAATCAATTAGTCTCTTCAATACGAAGAGAATGAGCCCTGTAGGATGTTCTGTTTTCAAGCTGTGGCCTGTAAAGCATGGGAGTGCTTTTGGTCATAGGAATTTTGACTGTTTTTAATCAATATTTCAATGTTTTGGAAGCTTCATGTTATTTGGAACGTGGTTGTATGGAGATAAATAATGTTTTGAAGATAACTCCCAATAAAAGTGAACATATAAACAGTAAATATAGCATTCGCCTGGTATATTTTTGAAAGATTGTGTAATACATGTTGTATATCAGTTTCTTTTCATCAAATTTACAGTTACAGTTGTATTATTATGCTGCATTATAATCTATCTTATGATGGTTTTGATGGTTTATTGCATTAAAATATAGCTTTTTTTACTAGGTAAGGGTGAAAATATCATATTTTTTCTGTATTGCATCTCCAGCAGTCTGTAACGGTAAAATAAATATGTTAATGTACAATTAATTTATATTCCTTAGCTTTAGACCTTCCAAAGGAGACCAGAATTATGCATCTAGGCCTAATGGTTGAAGAAATATTACTGATTTATTTTTGGTATGTTATTTTAGGTGTTTTTCCTGGAAATAGGTGCCTGGTACCATGTGGTTAATAGCTTCAAGTTTAGACCAATGCTCTTAACACTGCAAGAGGTCAGGGTTTAAATAACATAAAATGTCTTTTGTTAGTGTTTTGCTTTGCCTTTTTCTGTGAAAGCTGTTTACTGCTCAGCAGCTTTTGAACACCTGGCAGACACCCCCCCCCCCAACATGAAATACACTGTGGATGGATCACACACATCTTACAGATTAAATCTTAGCCTTGAGCAGAGTTGTTGGAAACCACATGGACATACACACACAAACACATGCTGGTGGCCTGGTAATCACTGAACTGCCATTTGGCTACCACACATTATTGAGTCTGACATGACCTTTTTGATAACAGTTTTCTGCAGGTGGAGGAGTTAGAATCGCACTCTCTGATGTTATTTTCAGTCCACACAGAGGCAGTGTAGCAGCAGTGGTGAAAGAAGTGATAATGCTTGATGAGGTGACCTGACAGCAAACAGAGGAGCTGAAGTCCACAACTGTTTTTTTTTAAAAGGTAAATAGACTTTGTCTCCTTCAGAAGAGGAATATCTAGATAATGTATTTGTCTACATATATAATTTTATAATTCAGTCCATTTGCTAGGGTACCTGAGGGAATTATGTCGATATTGACAATTTCCAAATAAACAACGAAGGCTGTTGTTTACAGCCTTGAAACAAATTGAGGAAGTCAAGAAGTCTGACTCAGTAATCTGTCTGCTCGACCTACCTTCTGTGATGTGTGCAACAAGCCAATTTACTGATGCTTGCAAGCTAGCTAAGTTAGTTAACGTATTACCGTAGCAACAGTCGATCCTGTTTCCACCATGTTTTTCTATATTTGTAACGTTTTCTCAACATGACCAAATTATCCGAAACATGAGGGGAAAAACCAATAAGACAGAAGAGGATTGTTATGGTATCTCAATCGCTAGTTTGAAGTCCCATTTAGAGGAAAATGGACCATAAAACAGAGTATCGTTACCAGGGCGACCTGTCAGTCAGGCTAGAGTGACCCACGGCACTGTGTAAATTTAACCAGCGGCGTTGAAAAAGCTTATTAGGAGTTGGCTGTTCACTTTCTCTGGTGAGTACATTTAGTTTTAAGACTGTTGTTTGCTAGACAAAGTTGTCAGCCCTGTAAAAATGACAGTTAACGTGAGTTACAGATGCACCTAGCTAAGCAACCTAGCTAGCGCCACACGGCCGCTGGTTGCAAAAAAAAATCAACATGGCGGCGCCTTATTGGCCGAACTTGAGGCTTCAAAACGGCAGTCCACAAACCAACGGGTGACGTCACGATGACTACCTCCACTTCTTATATACAGTTTATGGGTAATAGCTACTTTATGATAAAGTCATGTTAGAATGAATGGGGATTTAGAACAGAGATTAAACGGCTGAACTTAAATAATTCTGTATTTAGGGTGTTTCAATTTGTCTGACTGACACAGCTTGATAACATCACAAAATTTAGTATTGCTCATGTAATACATACTGTACATACTGTATGGCAGCATGGCTTCTGAAATTTTACCTGTACATATCATTCCCCCACACATTTGCATGCACACATAAACTACGCATTTAGGATTATATTTGTGTATTTACATTTAACATTTTTAAGTAGCTGTAAGAGGCCCCTAAGCTGTGTTTTGGAAGGTATTAAAGCCGTGTATTAATTGTCTGCTTTTTCTAACACTCAGGTAGAAAAGTGATTATGGATATGTTACCTAACATTAGATTTTAAAGCCTTGCTTATGCGCTTTGTAATACCTCAGCACATCACAAAGGATTTTGCCTAAAATGAAAGAAGGCTTCTGTAAACAAGCAGTAATATGCGACACATTTTGTGTTTGTTTTTGCTCCACTTAACATCTCCAACATTTCTTTCCTCACTTTTTTATTTTCTGACAGTTAATAATGGTTCATGTTTTTATATTTTAGCATTCTTTATTTCTACAGATGATCTTTGGCAGTATATCTCTTACCTTTATATTTATCAGCCGTCTTTCACCCTCCATTTTGTTTGCCACAACTGTTTCTCTTTCCTTTCCAATCTCATCCATCCCTTTCTCTGTTTTGTCCCATTCCCCTTGATTTAAATAGCCATCATTATCTTTCCCTCTCTTACCCCTACTGTCACCTCTGTTTCTGTTTCTCCACACAATGACTGCCTAGATGAGGAGGCTATGGGGCAGGCAAAGACGCAGGCTGGGCTGGGCTACATGTCGTAATGATGGTGCTGGCTTCTATAAAAAGCCTGCAGGCAGCTGAATCGATATCTCCTGTTGTCAAATTGCACCTTACCCAGAGAGCAATAGAGGATCTTGAGTTTCTACTGGCTGCTGCATCTGAGCTCTGCATGTGTGTGGTTCTTGAATCTGTTTGATTGTGTGTGATACTCGAGTGGGAGTGCATGTACCCTGGCAGGATTAGCCACAGCAGGACCTTGTGATAGCCGCTGTTACAACCTCAAGTTGGTCTAGAGTAGAGGGGAGTAACATAAAAAATAACAAATTACCCAAAATACCCCCCCCCCCCCCCCCCCAAAAAAAAAGTTAAAAGAGGCCTAGAGTGGCAGCTCCTCAGCTTTTATACCGAATACCCCCAGGTGAACCATGATTGGCTGCAGTTCGCCAGATTGACCAGCCAATAGCACAAGGGGAGAGAAGCAAGTAGAGCTGAGGCCCACATAGCCTAAGGAGCAAGACAGCACATTAACACATTTATCAGTTACACATATACCTAATGGGTTGTGGGGGTGTAACAGCCGCACTTAATTCTTTGGAGCAGAAAATTGTCGTTGCGGTACCTGACAAAAAACAGCTTAGCCCTGATTTTCACAGTCTTGGAACGTATACACCCATGTGACATGTACTAGTAAAGGAGCCCTGTTAAGTAGTTTTCAGCAGCCCCTAGCGGTGCCGTTTTTAGATTGCAACCAGGTTGTGCTTGCGTTTGCTTGAGCTCATGAGTGAGCAAATTCCGACACAGAGACCCAACACACCGGGAGACAGCTTCGCTCAACATGCTGGAAACTCACATAAACGCCCACTGCAATGTTACAGTAATATTTTTATCAGCTTTACGTTGAACTAATCCATGCTCATTGCACAATAATGTTACACTGACTGCATTTAGCCGACATGATACGTCGGTGTTAGCTCACCTGCCAATAACTATTTGTGTATCTTTGACCGGAGGCTTAGCAATTTTAGCACAGCTACATGTATTGGATGACAATGAAACAGTTAGTGAGCTAGACTGAATATTATAAATATTCAGTTGTCCTGTGCCGATATGTTGTATTATTGTATATTATGTGGGTCACATAAGTTACAGCTACTGAGATGGGTGAAGAAGCTGTGTACATATTGGTATAACAACAATAAATCTAAATTGAACGTAACGGGAGATCTGTGTTAACTCCAACCCAGAGTCTTCACATAGGAATAGGCATACTGGCCGTCAGAGGTAACAGAAAACCCTGGCAAGTGCATTGTTTTTATGTGGGTTGCACCCTCTTACCCACAGACAATAAAAAAGGGATTAGTTTCATTAAAAAAAAAAATATATATACAGATGGCCCCTTTTTAAGAACATAAAATTTCCTCTTTCCTTGCTCTGTTCATATATTATGTTCAACAGAAATCATTGACAGTGAGTAATTTAGAGTTTTGTATTGTATTGCTCAGAGTTTTTCCCCTGGTTTAGCTTTAACAGGAATCTTGGTTGATAGAGGATTCACATCAAGGGCAGCAAGCCACGTCTGAACATCTGTGCCTGACAGAGGACCTTATTTGTTGAAAAATTGTGTGGTGTTTTTATATGGAAAAATTCAGATCATCAACAACCATTAAAAATAAATCTTTTTAGCCAACATACTGTCAAGCATACGTTATCTGCTCAGGGTTCATAAAGGAAAGGCCATCACATTAATTGCAATTACTTTGTCAAACCATCAACACTGAATTCAGACAGACTTTAGATTTTGTATGTACCAGAAACTTTTAAAGAGGAACTCCACACCATCACTTATTTGTGCTGGTATCAAGAATACAGTACAGTTCAACATGGACAGAAAGTGTTTTTATTTCACCCTCATATAGTTCTGGCTGGTTTAGGGGTTGGATGGACTGGGTATGTGTGTTCAGATGGAGGATTAAAAAAGGGATCACCTGTTGTGTTTGCGTTGCTCAGCAGGTGTGGATGTCTGCCTTTGACCATTAATATTACATTAGCGCACTGCGTGCTGATTTGCTGTTCTATCCTTTGCTGGGCTTCTACACAGTTGTGCCAATTAGAAGCCCTGACACTAATTATATTTTCACTAAGAAGTCAATTTATGTATGCCTTTTAAAGAATCATAAATATGCTAGTTTTCTTTATTTTTGAATGCAGGTTATTGTGTTGTGAAAAGCCATAACACATTCTCTCTGAAAGAATAACCATTCCTTATGAATTGTGTTACAACATGGAACAAGTCATTAACTTTTGATTAATTAGAGTAATGAGGACATAAGAATAACACACTCAGCAACATAGGGATATATTTTACGATCATATCCATGTATAGGAGCTGTGATCACTTGCTGTAACTGCTGTCATCACGGTTTTTGACAACTCTACATTGATGGATGCTGAAAAACAGGGTAGTATAAATTTTTACTAGTCTTTATTATCAAAGCTTAATGAGCCTCAGTACAAGACCTTTAATTTATATATACCTTGTAATTCCAGTACAGAAAGCTATAGAACTTACAGACTTAAATCTAGGGCTGGGTGATTAATCGAATTTTATTTTCGGTTCAGATTTTGGCTTCCAGCGATTATGAAAACAAGATAATCGAGATAAAGGATAATTGTGCCGTTTTTTGTTTGGCAGCGATCTCTTTTTGTTACAGCTTGAATATTATGTATTATTTATACTTTATTGCTTATGCTAATTATGTATTATTTATGCTTTTTTGCTCAAGTCACCGCATCTCCCGACAGAACACCATGGTTGCATTTCAGCGTTACGTAACAAGTTGTCATGGACTCGAGTAGTTCACCTGTATCTTCTCTGCTCCTACTCACTTACTAACATAATTGTGATTACAATTTTTTAATCCAGCAATAAAAAAGTATGAGTACACACCAATCTCATTTCAGTTATTGATACATTCCCAACTAGTGGTGGCCTGTTGAAAGAGAATTATACTAACAAGCTTTATGTAATCAAAATATGCAAATATGTACAACAAAAAATCCCCATGTCACTTTTCTACCACCAACCAAATCAGTGTGCATTGTTGTCTGCCACAGTGTTTCTTGAAACTAGTCGCCTAAACCAGAAACTCACACACAGGAACTTTAATCATTCCTTGTTCAAGCATTGGCACTTTTTACAATGTTATTTTGTGGAAAGAATTGCCATAGGCTTATACTGACTCTCTCTCTGTTTTGCTGGCTTGAGAGAAACCCTAGTCTGCATTCGCAGTTTGACCTGTAAGAATCTCTATCCTGCAGACATGTTTCCAGCTTTTGGAGGAACAATTTTAGTGCCTCAAAGCAGGTTATCCGCAGGTTAATTACTCACTGAGCTGCTCGTTAAGATGTGGCAATGAGTGCACAAATGGTGTGCAGCCTGGGCATGTGTGTGTGTAATTGCTTATACACAATAGGTGTTCTTAGCAGTGTTGTAAAGCAGTGGCCCATGCAATAACACACGACTGGCATCCGATTTCATTTTAATGCAAAATACATTTAAAAATGAATATTCCTAGGATGTTATTCTTGTCACTGTAAATAAACAATAGTTAAACAATAAACTTTTATGAAACTCAGGTGATTCTGCTAAAAGATCAAAGCCCTAAATGTTGTAATATTGAAAACAGAGAAATATTAAGGAGTAGAGGAAAGTTAAACATAGAGGTATGTTCATTTTTGTAGGCAGCTCCTTTTTGTGTCGTTAGCTAAAGGCTAGCTAATCATTGTGATGATGAATACTTACTTAGCTAAACACTGAAATTATCTATCGTCATGTCAGTGCCCTAAATGATGAAAAATTTGTTTAACTTTAATATAATAATTTATCAGTGGTACCAAGCAGTACCAAAGAAATATGACATAGATTTTGTTGTCTTTGTAGGTTTGAGTGCTTTCACTCCTCCTGAGATGTCAGAAGTCAGGATCAGCTACTGATCAAGCACAGAATGGCACAGAGAATCAGCTCAATGTTCAAAATAAAACACCGTGTGCAGACTCCCGATGATAAAAAAAAACAATAAACACAGTTAAAACAGACAAAAAAAAACCCATTTAACTACATAGTCTGCTTAATAGTAGAAGCACATTAAGCAAGCAATAATGACTAAATCAACAAAAGCTACACATTAGCAAAATCAGGCAGGCAAAATGACAAATTATTAGACAAATTAACAACACGTCAGTAACGCGGGGCAGGCTACATGCTCCACTGCTGAAACGCTTTTAAGATGCTTCCAGTGGACGTTGGTAGAGGACGGAACAAAACCGTGGCGCAGACTTAACGCGGCACAGCTGGAGTCAGTGGACTTTCGGAGAAATATATGATGACAGACAATTAAAGATCCATGTGAAAATCTCCAGAAGAAGCTTCAAATTTAAAAACATGACATTTGGTACAGCACTAAGTAGGCTAAACAATGTCATAGGCTACAATGACTTCTATCACCAGCAGCTCAGCGTTTACATTTTTCTTTTTTACACAAATATAGTCATATACTGTATACCCTTCTGAAATGTCAGGAAGGCATGAAAAACAGCCCAAGCCTAACTGTAAATCTCTTTTAAGACAATAAATGTAAGAACCAGCACTTAGTACTAGTGCTGTGTCTCATTTCACTACTTCTTCTTCTTCTTTGTCTTCATCTTCTTCTTCTTCGTTTTTTTGTCTTCTTCGTCTTCTAATATGGGAGAGCATTATTCCCAATAATTGACCACGATTGTTGCCTGCCAAAATATCTGCCACCTTGTTTGTTCGCCTGCCTTCAATTCAGGTTTATTAAAATTGAATAAAAATTAAAATACTTTAACTTTTATTTGCTTGTGTGTGCAATCGCAACCGCTCTAGCTTTCTTGGCCACCATTTTCACAAGTTTGAAAAAAGGCTGGTGGTCCCTCCCCTTCCGCTACGTAGCTAAGGCGCGACCATTGAGGGTGAGAAGTGTCCAGTGCCATAATTGTCAGTGTGAACGCAAAAAGCAAGTGTAAATGGAGAAGAACACAAATTGAGACACAGCATAAGCTGAAGAAAGTGCAGCAATGGAAGAAAGTGAAAGTGAAAAAGTGTTGGTGAAGAACTAAATCAGGTCTCATCTCATACCTAATTAAGAGCTCTGCCAATCATCAAGAAAATGGCTCAAAAAAAAGAGAGCGGAGACAGCCTTTCCAAGTGGAAAAATATTTTTGACATTGTGCAAGTGGCAAGACATGAATACACAGCGCCGCAAATCTGCAGCCAAAGGCAGAGGTTGGGTTTTCGTAGTCCTGTCATGTTATGTATTCTGATCAAAATGTTGCCAGACTTTAATTTGCAATGCAGGGATATACATATTAACAGAAACAATAATAGTTTATTTGAGACGCTCAATTCAACACTATTACAGTAATAATTCTGCTTTATCACATCATAGTGCAATTAAAAATGCATTTTATCACACCAGTTTTGCAAGTTGAAAAGGAGTTCATAACATGTTTATTGTTTTTATATGAGAGAAAGAGAAGATTTGTGGGAATGAGAAGATTAAAGTTTTAATTGCATTTTGTACATTTGTAAAGCTATTTAGCAGCGCAGTGTCATTTGCACACAAATACTACTTGGCTTTGTGATGTGGTTCACCAAGCGTTACATTGTGGGGAAAATACTCAATATTAGGGGAGAGCTGGGTGAGTTGAGTTTACATTAGCATTACATCTAAAATAAACTGTTTTCAAAGTATGGCTTTCCAAAAAAAGTGGACTCTTGGCTCAGCTTGCCCCATATGAAGGTTAAGTTGAGCCACATGGGGGTCGGGGACATCAATGTAATTACATCAGGCAAACTCAAATGCCAGTTAATTGCACTAAGATAGTGAAACATTGCAGCTATCTATCATAGTTGTTTCATATGAATTGATCGCTTTAAAGTCATCCTATTTAACATCATGTCCCGTGCCACCTGATGTATGGACTTCCCATTCTGTACCTCTCCCACTAGCCAACTCAAGAGGAGTTCAGGCCTGTCTGTGTTCTATTTATAGGAGCATGAGATGATGGTTTCTGATCTAAAATGCATAATGTCACATAATTTCGGTGATGCATAAGAATGCAATGTAAAATTACAGTAAAATAGCTGGCTCAACATCCCCCAGGTCTTTTGGCTCAAATTACCGCATGCCAGCCATTTTAACAAAATTGTGTCATCCAGCAGTTTAACCCTAAGGGTAATGTCGTGTTAAAAGTGAAGCCTCATATTGTAACTTTCTAAAGCACAAACACGTGTAAGATTTTCTCAAACCTGTCTGTAATTGTTCAGACACAAGAATCAGGACTGCTTGAACATAAAAAAATCTCTTTAACAACAAAAAAATGATTATGACCTTAAATGCGCTTACTGGGGCTGAATGATTTGGGGAAAATCCAATTGTGGTTTTTCTGCCAAATATTGTGATTACGATTCAGGTTTTTTTTCATTGAAGTTTTCCTAAAGTTCAGCTGGCGCCATTATCCCACGTTTCCCTCCAGTTTCGTTTGTTGCTGTAAAATGTACACACCCTGTGCACGCTCTGATTGGTGAGTAGGACCATAACAGGAGGCTCATGGCGCTTGTGATTGGCAAGCAGATTTATCACACAAGGATGACAACTGCATGACTGGTTAAAATGGGTCAGATGCACTGTATAATAAACCTACATTTTCATCGTCTTCACGATTTAGCTAATAGCGTACTTTCAAATCGCAATTTCGATTTGAAAGCAATTAATCGTTCAGCCCTATTGCTTACCACTTATTCCGTGGGCCTCTCTCCATCACAGGGTGAGTAAAATGGATAACTTAAAAAATTTGTATACACATGACCAATTTTGTCTATGGTTGCCGAGAAACAAGGGGTGGCTCAACTTCCCCACAGGCTCACATCACCCCGCTCTCCCCTAATGATCGTTGTCATGGAAATGTTGGCATGGCAAGTTTGCTTATACATTAACTTCTACAGAAATTAATCAAAGTGATTCGCATAAGGCACATTAAAACAACAGTTCAAAGATAATACAAGGGATTATAAAATTAGACGTAGAAAGAGAATAGTTTTTAATTCTACATCATTTTCTACATTTATTCTATATAATCACCAAACAACAGTCTTGGCCAATGAAAATCGGCTGGACATTAATTCAGTACAGACTGTGGCCTGCGTGTCCATGGAATGGAAAAGGGGGTAGGCAGAGAGCAGATGTGCTTCAGCATTTTAATCACAATGATGCGAGACAGTCAAACAGCCAATTACATGCACATATCTTAAAATTATGAGAGCCTGAGCAAGACAGATGCCTTCTCTCTCTGCTCTTATCACATCAGAGGAGAGCAGTGGGAAGAGGAATCTGTGTGTGTTAAAAGACGTATTCACAGTGTGATCTTTACACTAATCAAGGGCTTTTTGATGTGATAGGTTTCTTTTTTTCCCAAAGAAGCGCACACAAACTGACTTTAAGTCTCGCATACAATGAGACTATACAGTGTACAAGTCTCACACGCACCAAAGTCCAAAGTTAGCTGACAGACATTGGGTAACATGACACCTTGTATTATTTTTGGATAAGCTACAATTTCCCACAAACATTCATGCCCTGACATTTAACTGAGGTTTTCCAAACATAGTAGTAACCGACGTTTGTCAAGTTGATGATACTGATAAGATTTAGGTTTGTGGCTTTGTGTCCTGCTCTTTTTGGTGGGAGGTTACACAAAATAGATAATTTGCCCCTCCCTGCGATACAAACACAGGGCTTTATTCCCATGTCAGTTGGTTTTTGATACTATGCACAGTATTGTATGTAGCCAGCAAGCATACTGGAAACACTTGGTAGGTCCTTTGTCAGCTGCTCACTAAAGTAGCAGCAGCTATATCTGCTAACAAGAGTTATCATTTCAACTCTGTACTTAGATTAGGATTTGGTGGTATCTGTTTTTGTTTACATTCCTGATATTTCACCGGGATATACTGTATATATAAGCTGAGCTGCTACACTGTCAGCTTGAAACTGAATTCAGTGAACAGTTGTATTCTACTGTTTAATAATGAAAACAGTAGGGGTCTGAATCTCTAGGCACCTCACGGCACCTTGTCAACAAAAAAACAAATCAGTAATGCTTCATAAGACTCTGAATTGTTGATAATTCCTGATCTGCAGCTTGTGCAGAGTGGTCACAATGCACTAAACTGCACACGTGAAGGCACATTGTAGTAGGTTTAAGCACTCTGATATTCTTTAATTTATTTTGGTATTCTGTACGACATACAGTAAATGCGAGTGTGCACTCTATAGCATATTACTGTGGCACGGTCTGACTTTGCAGTGGGAGGCTGCCTGAACGGTGTGGGGAGAAGGACTGGCTTTGTGTCTTTATGCTACTTGACACATTTGGGGGGGTGCCATCTTAAATGGAATGAATGAAGTGTATCACTGCTGAATTAAATTTCCATGATGGATTCGCAATCTCAGATTTATGACACATCCCGAGAGCTCCGCCTCGTAATGATAGCTCAACAGCGATCGCTGTAGAAGCAGGTTGGAGGGGGTTGAATTTTCTGCATCGAGACAAGAGCGAATCGTGATGCATCAAAGAATCAACCCCCCCCTACCCCTAGAGAATACACGTAAGAATGTTTCTTGTCTTCAAATTTTTGACATTCTTGAGTTTATTATTTATTAGACTAGTAGCTAAAGCTAAGAGAGCTTGTGGAATGTAGCTAACTTAGCACTCGCATACATCTGTAGGGCTGCAACTAATGGACAATTTTGATAGTTGATTAATCTATCGATAATTGAAACGAATTATCGACTATTCAGATTATGAATCGCAAAATTGCACATTCTCATTTAGCTATCAGCTTTTAAATTAAACTTGAGTTTGGTTTTGGGCATGTGCTAATTAACAATAAAATGAATACTGCTTTTAAGTATCAGAATCAGCTTTATTCCCAGGTATTTTAATTTTTAATAAACGTTTCTGCTGCAGCAACAGAAAGTTCCACTGAAATCAAGTCCTTTCATGGACCAAACAGGTACATATATACAGTAAGAAATAACTTTGTGTGCAGCGCTGTGCGAGCACTCATCTCAGCAGCTGATCTGCTGTCTAGTGATGGAGCAGTTCACACTCCACTACTCCAACACACCGGGACAAACTGACACTATATTTATACAAAGAAATTTATAACTATGTTTCACATCTGCCGAATTTACAAGAGGGGACCAACGATTTTGTTGTAGACAGCGTTTCATAAAGCAACACGTTGTCCAGCTGTGAATGTCGCCATGAGCGATGCATCGTTTATGATTGGAAAGTTAGGGCACATCTGGAACGTGAACAGGACCATTTTGTATCATAATTATTTGCTACGCTAACCGCCATTAACAAGTCATTGACCGAGGGAAAATGTATAGAAAACCCTTATAGCTCAATACGTGAAGTAACATGGCTTTAACATTAAGCTAGCTTGCTAACTAGCTTTCCGAGACAACTCTTCATCATCCAGAGAGCTGACATCACAAGCCTCCTCTCCAGATGCTCCGGCATAACATGCTCACAGGTCAGAAGAGGTGGCTTTGCAAATGTTGCAGATAACAACCTTTTTGGCTGAATGAAGAGTCAAATGCTCCCATAATTTGGAGGTTTTAGGTTGTGAAGGTGTTAATACTATCGCTGATGTTGTGTTGCTTTTCACATCACTTTACTCCATTGTAGCATGTCTAAACTAGCTATGAATTTTAATACATTTATGAGAATTAATACCCAATTATGAATTTTAATATTCAAAAATATATTAATCTATAAAAAGCTCTCGTTTCGAAAAAGAAGGGGCACCACCGGAGTTGTTATTAACCTAGAGTCTCCGGACCTCTAGGTAGCTTTTAATAATTATGCAATTATTCACAAGTGATCAGTTAGTTAATAATTGCTCAATTATCTTAAATCAATCAGTCAGTCTCATATCTAAAGGTTCAATTCTCTTGGCAGGGACGTAGAAATAGGCAACACACACAATACCTTGGTTACAGTGAACTTAAACTGAACTGTGAACTTAACTAACTAAGGTGATATAAAAAGGTGGTTAAATATATCAAGGAAATAAGTAATGGCTAAACAATGAGAATGGAGGTTCGATTGTGGGAAGCATTTGACTCATACGGCAGAGGAGAACTAATGAAAGTAAGTTATGTGTTTAGGAGTTAAAAAGACAATATTAATATTATGGGACCTCCCTGACCACAGAATGTTTTGTTGGGTCTTACTGCTTGTCGACAGCCTGCTTTGGCCTGTTGCACGGGTCCCACGCTAGCTGCCCGATCCTGGCTTTTGCTAGGGATTCTCCGGGGTTCTCCGTGTCTGAAGAAAACGCCGTCCTCCGTCTGGCAATTCGGCTGTTTTCAGGTTTCCTTCATTGCCGCTGGCGGGACTTGGTCTGACCTCGGTGAAGTTGGCTCAACGAAAAAGCTTTAAAAGAACTGGATCATTCTTGAATTAACTAGTGTAACTTAACGGACTGATAACTTTTAACAAACAAAAAGAAAGGAAATAAAAACAAGTACAGTTGCTGGAACTGAGGGACAAATCGATGTTGCGACACTTCGCGTGTGTAGCTTCAAGCGAAACAAAGA
>NC_060156.1:6998989-7004097 GCF_021292245.1 Micropterus dolomieu | reverse complement strand
GGAAATAAGTAATGGCTAAACAATGAGAATGGAGGTTCGATTGTGGGAAGCATTTGACTCATACGGCAGAGGAGAACTAATGAAAGTAAGTTATGTGTTTAGGAGTTAAAAAGACAATATTAATATTATGGGACCTCCCTGGGTCCCACGCTAGCTGCCCGATCCTGGCTTTTGCTAGGGATTCTCCGGGGTTCTCCGTGTCTGAAGAAAACGCCGTCCTCCGTCTGGCAATTCGGCTGTTTTCAGGTTTCCTTCATTGCCGCTGGCGGGACTTGGTCTGACCTCGGTGAAGTTGGCTCAACGAAAAAGCTTTAAAAGAACTGGATCATTCTTGAATTAACTAGTGTAACTTAACGGACTGATAACTTTTAACAAACAAAAAGAAAGGAAATAAAAACAAGTACAGTTGCTGGAACTGAGGGACAAATCGATGTTGCGACACTTCGCGTGTGTAGCTTCAAGCGAAACAAAGACTTCGTTGCGCTGGTCGAATTCTTAGGGCGTTGCCGGGAGAGGCACGCCGGACGCGTGCCGAAGCGTCCAGAGAGCAGAGCGGAAGAGAAGACAGTGAGAGAGGTTGTGTGTCGCTCTTTTGTGGTCTGGGGCGTGGTTCCCCCAGGGGGCAGTCCTTCTAAACTTTTAATGTCTATAAAAGAAAAGAAAATCTATTTGCGCGTATTATAATCAAATATTTTCCACAATCAAACCTCAATGGTCAAACAGTTGTACCGTTCTAAGTTAAGCATTTGGTAACAGAAAAACAATTGTCAAATTATTGGTCATGATAAATGAGTGACATTAATACATTAACTGCATTTCCGACGATTGTATGTAATAGTTATTTCGTCCACTTGGGGGAGCTCAGGTTACATGAGGAAAGCTTCGATTAATCCAACTCAATCTTTCTTTAGGAACTGGGGAATTAAGTTATTTAGCCTTAAAATCAAGTCGGCAATTAATAGAGTATAGTAGGACTTTTCTTTATCATCATTTCTAAAGGAATTGTGTGAGAAAGTATTATGAACAAGCATTGGTTACACATAAGATGAAGGAGTGTCCTTAATCTTGCTGAAAATAAAAACGCTGCAAAAGTAACTTATTTAGATTCTTTTCAGCACTAATATCAACAACAGATAGCAACAACATGGTAACATAACTACTCAAATAGAGGCAAACGTAATCAAGTAACTAAAAGATTATTTAATTAAACAGTTAATGCTTTGAGTCTTTGGAGACTGCAGTCTTTGTTTACATAAAGTTCAGGCTGTCCTGGATTTTGTCACACTTGAAGGGGGTATCCCTTTGATGGGGTAATGAAACACAGCAAGGTCAGTTGCCACGGTTACGTGTGTGTGGGGGGGCAGTTTAGGGTTTCCTGCCCCCCTCCAAGGAGAGTTCTGATAGGCTGTTTGTAATCTCTGGTTAGTTTCTTTGTCATTTTAACAATTCAGGCACCGAGAGACTTATCTCGGCTGTTGTCAAAGGTGGCCAGTTTTATGATCAACTGCTCATGAGCAGCACTTAGGGAAAGTGACCTTTCCACCCTCCTACTGTTGGGGTCTCTTCAGCCGTCTGTTGAAAGTTGATCTCCACCTCCCTGCTTCACTCTCTCAGGAAGAGAAGAGGGAATTGAGTCTCCAAATTATTTAATATAAAATGCACAAATCCACACTGTTGTCCACTACACCATTAAGCTGACTTTGTTGCTGCGGCCCGATGATCATTGCCAACAAATTTAATAATTGATTTTTGTCGACTATGTCAATTATTTGTTGCACCCTTATACATCTCCCAGCTGAAACTACAAGCACTGCGCACACACACCTGCATGAATATATGGGAAATCGCCGTTTTTTTTGCAAAATTGTCGCCCAACCTTAACCTCAATACAGCATTTCCAGTCAGTTTAATAGAGAGGGGAGCATCTGTATTTTTGACAGTATTGAAAATCATACCTTCGGGTTTCTTGTATACCGTAATACCTTGATACGCTAAAAGTGAAAGTAGCTTGGCTACTTTTTGTCTAAAATCAGGGATTTAGAGCTAACTGGATGAACCTCTGCCATTGTTAAAATTGGTCAAAATATACTCGTGCAGCCAATATGGAGTGTGAGAGGGGAGACAGTAGAACACCTAAAGTTTTAAACAGTTTTTTAAACTACCAAATATGAGCTTACATGACTCAACATACTCAATTCACTGTATGAGCATGTAACTGGAGCTGTGGGCATGTTTACAGTATTGCCTACATGTCAGAGATCAAGGCCATTTCACACAGTTTTATGAGAATGAAATATATCTGTCAGCCATCTCTTTTGGTTGGAGTCATAGAGTGCAAATGTACAGAACTGTATATAACATGTACCACCACAAACAGCCAGTCAGCCACCCACATAAATACACATATAAATACACACTCGCACAAACACTGTACACATACACTTTCTTCTATATCCACTCTGCTGTGAGATGTTTATTCTCAAAAGTAAATTGCCCAGCTGTGTCCCCACCGCTCCACCAACGTTATTAAACACACACACACACACACAAAGAGAGGGAGATGGAAAGGAGAAACAATAATGAAGGCAGGACGAGAGTAATTGTGATTCAAACAGGATAAAGGCGAGATTGTGAGTGTGGATGGGGGGATGGAGAGAGGAAGAATGGATAGCAGGTCAATTAGACTGAGAAACCAGGTCCTACATTGGGATCAATTTATGAGAAAAATGCTACGGTGTCATTTTGAGGAATTGCATAGCTTTAATCAAGTTTCAGCTTAAATGTCAGCACTGTGAACAACAGCCCAGCCCGCGGTATTAAAACCTCTGCTGGTAGAAAAACATGGTTGTAGCATCTGTAATGCCATCAAGGGGTTTCTGTAGTGTTATGTGTGATATGAGATTACTGCCAACTCCCATCTTGAAGCTAGAAAGTCAAATATGGGCCACTTCGGTAGAAGTGTGGCTGGGTCCAGGCAAGTGGACGATTGCCACGAAGCCACATCTGAAAAAGAAATCCAGGCTCTCGCAGCTGTTACAGGAACTGCGCTTAAAGCACCACCAAATTTGATTTCATCGCTCAACAATGGTGATGGCGGGGGGTAATGGCTAAATAGATGTAAGTTATATTTGCTGATAAAGTTAAGAGTGGACTGAGATGTCATGTCACCTAACCCAACATGTCACAAATGAAACTGGTTTACAAAACTAAAGCAAATGAAGATTAGAATATTTTCTCTCCAGAGTTCTGAACTTCCAAGCATCTTGAAATCCCACATTAAAATGCTGTATATCTATGCTCACTGTGCATACCAAATGAGTCTAAACCTAGTGTGTCTCCAGCTTTTCCAAATACATAAACTCAATCATAAACTTTATGTGACTTCAATACTAAAAAGAAATTACAATCTCACAGCTCACAACTCTGCTCAAGTCAGCCATACAAAGCATTAAAAATTGCATGTGTTGTATAGTATAGTATAACATACAGCTGTGACATTCTGGTGACAGTAGACATATAGAAAGTTGACAGAAATACAGACATTAGACAGCATTCAGAGAGCAACTGTGACTGAAATTAATAGAGGCAGGGATATCAGTTAAACACTGAATCCAGGCTCATGTTTTTGACAAACCAACTTTTGAGGGATTTACAAAACACAAAAAATAAGCTGAATAATGCAATTATTGGGAGCTAATTTCCAAACTCGGTGAACAGTAAAATGAAGAATATTTCTACCATAGTGTAGTGGCAATCACCATATTATCTAATCATTGAGTTTATCTCAAGCATGATTGTGATTGCCAATGTATGAACACCACCCCACAACGACACAAGAAGATGGGAAGATGCTGGCTTTTAGTTGATTATTTATTGCACGTACATCCACCATTCTTCGAAAGTAAAATTGCAAAGAAAAAAAGAAGCAATCACAGTCCAAAAAAATAATGGAAGTTGGCTGCTACAATCAAAATCACTGAATTATTCAATCATTGTAGCAGCTTTACTTAACCACCCCCAAAACACATCTCAGCCCCTTTTATATTGCTACACTGTTACTTTTGTACGTTTTTTTAGCCATTGTTTGACATAAGACCGAATAACAGTATAAAAACAGTGTAACAAAATAATAACAGTGAACTGGACAGCTGGTGATAACATGTAAAAAAACAATGTAAACGTGGTACTGCATATTTACAAAAAAGTGGAGAATATAACTAGAAAGGTTCTATTCTCTGTCTGTGAGCTGGTGAGATCTGTTGTTTAGCTTGTGGAGAATGTGGAAGCTGTTGATGTCAAATAGGTTGTG
Organism: Micropterus dolomieu; assembly: GCF_021292245.1. Lineage (NCBI taxonomy): Eukaryota > Metazoa > Chordata > Actinopteri > Centrarchiformes > Centrarchidae > Micropterus > Micropterus dolomieu. The sequence continues at coordinate 6,999,788 of NC_060156.1, read as the reverse complement.
AGTCAGACTAAATTTGATTCAGACATGAAAAATGTTACGTGATATAGTGCATTGTGGTTATTCATTGATCCAGAAGGAGACTAGAGATAAACCATGTATATAAATAGTAATGGTCATCGCCATTCATATAAATGTTATATATAGATGTGTGTGTGTGTGTATGTGTGTGTGTATGTATACACACACACACACACACACATATAACACACACACACACACACACATATATATATATATATAATATGTGTGTGTGTGTGTATGTATATATACACTGCTCAAAAAAATAAAGGGAGCACTAAAATAACACATCCTAGATCTGAATGAATGAAATAATCTCATTAAATACTCCTTTCTTTACATAGTTGAATGTGCTGACAACAAAATCACACAATAATTATCAATGGAAATCAAATTTATCAACCCATGGAGGTCTGGATTTGGAGTCACACTCAAGTGGAAAACCACCCTACAGGCTGATCCAACCAGGGCCAACTGCTCCAGCATACGGTCTCACAAGGCTCTCATCTCGGTACCTAATGGCAGTCAGGCTACCTCTGGCGAGCACATGGAGGGCTGTGCGGCCCCCCAAAGAAATGCCACCCCACACCATTACTGACCCACCGCCAAACCGGTCATGTTGGAGGATGTTGCAGGCAGCAGAACGTTCTCCACGGCGTCTCCAGACTCTGTCACGTCTGTCACATGTGCTCAGTGTGAACCTGCTTTCATCTGTGAAGAGCACAGGGAGCCAGTGGCGAATTTGCCAATCTTGGTGTTCTCTGGCAAATGCCAAACATCC
>NC_060156.1:6998289-6998889 GCF_021292245.1 Micropterus dolomieu | reverse complement strand
AAAAACACCTTGGGTCAAAACGCATTATTGCACGAATGATGAATTCAGAATCAGAAACCGCTTTATTGCCAAGTAGTTTTTACACATACAAGGAATTTGCTTTGGTGACTAGGTGCGTTGCAATAGACATAATTCAGATGTTATTGTTCTTGGCTGTGGATGTTTTCAAATTCAATGGATTAATTCATTTTTTGGTACCTATGGAAACAAACGTAAAGGGAGAGTAAGACATTTGGCAGAAGGATTGTTGATATTTGAACCTTAACTGACAAACAAATATACCCCTCCCTTCAATGCTCCTGCAGAAGCTCTCCTCCCAAAATTTCTAATCTTTTGAGGTTTCTCCAGCATTGAAACTCCTTTGCCCTTGCCTGGTCATGTAACTTTCTTCTCTGTTTTTACTCTTCAGGGCTTTTTTTCTTTGGCTGTCTTTTTCTTCACAGTGTCTGGAGTCTTGCACTTTCGAATGTGTCTCCCCCCATCTCGAGTAGTATGCAGCTGCAGTACCGGAGGCTGCATTTTCAGGACCTCAGTCCTTGATTGAAACAATCTAGCTAGCCAACTAGCTGCTAACTATGTTACCCCCCCCCCCCCCCCCCC